>NC_043971.1:54378492-54393492 GCF_902148855.1 Sphaeramia orbicularis
AACAGTTCTTCACCAGGTGTTTGGAGTAGAATTCTAAAGACATGTCCTGGTCAAAGAGGACACCCAGATTCTTCAGTCTGGTCTGTACTGAAGCGCTCAGGTCCCCGAGGTGTTGTTTAGTCCCTGGGGTTGCACTGTCCAGGTCAGTGATGAGGGTCTGTGTTTGACTGGAGTTCAGCTGGAGGCTGTTCTCATGTAGCCAATGCTTCTGCTCTGACAAGCAGGTGGTTCAGGAACTCAGAGGATTTAAAGGAGCAGCACATCTGGATGTCATCTACGAACAGATGATAGGAGACTTCACTGTACTGCCGGATAAAGTGGCCAAGGGGGAGGACATACAGTAAGAGCAGGACTGGTCCCAGGACAGAGCCCTGGGGCACACCACACTGTTTAGCTACTGTTTTGCAAAAAAGGCAGAAACCCCCTCAAGTGGGAAACTAATAATGATGAAAAGTGTGGGTTTAAAGTTGGCAGGAGCAAACAAAGTAAAGAGCGCTCTGGACTGGTTCAAAACATTCCACTTTGTGGAACCCAAACCCTCCTGGTTCTTCTCTTCTCACTTTCCTGAACAAACCTGACTCTGAGCCGTCAGTCATCGATGTGTACCTGCTGGCTATACTTTAGTCAAGTGTTAAAAAGGAAAAACCTGTTTATTCACTGTCCGACAGAAGGAAATGACAGCTTTAGCAGAACTCCTTCCACTCAGCAACAGGTTATCTGCTTGTGTTTCATCATGTACAAACTCTGAGCTTTACTCTGTCGACAGTGAGGTGAGTTTGTCAACGCTGCCATGCAAAGTGCTGCATAAAGATGGAAAACAGGATGTAGTCAGCGTAGACGCTCATTATCAGCAGCAGCAGAAAGCAGGTGAGCCGGTTCGACTAAATGTCTGAGGGTTAGCAAGAAGCGGCGATCATCAGAACACGGTTTAGTCTGAACGAGAGCTGCCAAGAAACAAATGTTTCAGGTTTCAACACATGAACTGCAAGATTCAACATTCATGTTGTAGCATCAGGTTTTTGGATTTTTTTCTTGGTAGCATGAACAAATTCAATCATAATCCATTCACAAGTCTCAGTGGCCGCTGCGCTGACCCTGGACCACATGCACAGACCGTCCTGGGAGGATTTTAACAGTACCACTGGAGGACCAGATCTGAGCACTTCAGACCAGAATGTCGGTGTTTATGTGGCTAATGCTGTGTTCCAGGACGTTTTTTGAGCTCATAAATCACGACTTCAAACCATGACTCACGACTTTGTAACGTTCCAGGCAAGTCACACCAAACTGCCTGAGCGCAAGGAATTGTGGGAGCTAGATGTAAACAAACCAGCATGGTGGATGGTACATTCTGCTCATTTACAGTCATTTTTATCCTACAGGTGTTTGTTCTTTGCTTATCTGAGGGAAACAGAGGAGGAAAAACGGTGCATACGGCAAGAGAAGCTGTTCTACCTTTAATGTTATTTGTAGATTTGGATCCGTACACTGACGGTCAATGAAAACGTCCAGGTGACATTTATAAAAATAATTTTATTACAAGCTGTGAAGTTATGTAGAAGGTTTACAGATCAATAAATTAACATAAGAGATGAAACATAATGAATTCCCAGTTGCTGTCAACAGTGACAGTGTCCAGTCCAAACCAGACGGCTACCCTGCCAACGCAAAGTTCCAGCTTCAATAACGAGTGTGGTCCCCACCAACAGCAGTACAAGCCGTCAGTCTCCGACACATACTGCGTATCAAACGTCCAATCCCATCTTGTGGAAGGGCCTGCCACTCCTCTTGAAGAGCCTGGATCAGCTGACCTCTGTTCATGGGACAAGGAACACGGTTCTGGATCTGTACACCAGGTGGTCCTGTATGCATTCAATGGAACTGAGATCCGGTCCATACACAGGCCACGGCAGGGCTTCCACGTTGTGACCTTCCAGGAACCCTCTAGTGGCCAACTTCTGCATAACTCAGGCTGGCCTGCACCATGCCGAGGGCTCGCCATCGTTCGTCTGGATTTAACCGTGGCATCTTGGACGTAAGGAATACAAATGTCGGCCTTTTCATGGCCTTTATAAAGGCTGCACAACCCATCCTTTAAACAAGTACAAATGTTTGTTTTTCTCCAAAACAGCACTTTGACCTGATTCTTAAGGACCACCCCCTGAAGCCTAGTGAAAAATGTTTGGACTCATGAATGAGTCCTGTGCACACTATTCAACTGAAACATTTCAAATCAAACACTTCCCAAACTCTTCATTGCAAAATATAATAAATAATTGACCTGGACGTTTTCACTGACTGTCAGTATATTTGGTATTAATTTATTCTGTCACTCATTGGACTGAAAACTAGCTAACGCTAGAGCAGCTGCTGATTGTGCAGAACATTTGCAGATAAATAATGTCAGAGCTATGCCTTGTTTTAATAAACAGTCTGCATAAACACCACATCCACTGCTGCGTGACGTCAGAACTCAGAACTGGGAGAACATGGATCTAGTACGAGTTCACAGGTGGAAGTCAGTTTGACTGAACATTCCAGTGCATTTCCACCAGTAGAAGGATGGACAAACAGGAGTTAGGGGTGGACTGGAACGCAGCATTAGTTCAGGACAGGGACCACGGGCTGACACTGGACTCTGATACTAGACGTATGCTGTCAAATAATGTAAACAAACAAATAAACAAGTGGTGCCAGCCCCACCCCTCATACATGTTGTCACTTATTTTGGCATGGATCCAGCTGATGTCATCATGTCTGTGCGTGTGCTGATGTCATCATGTCTGTGCGTGTGCTGATGTCATCATGTCTGTGCGTGTGCTGATGTCATCATGTCTGTGTGTGTGCTGATGTCATCATGTCTGTGTGTGTGCTGATGTCATCATATCTGTGCGTGTGCTGATGTCATCATGTCTGTGTGTGTGCTGATGTCATCATGTCTGTGCGTGTGCTGATGTCATCATATCTGTGTGTGTGCTGATGTCATCATGTCTGTGCGTGTGCTGATGTCATCATATCTGTGTGTGTGCTGATGTCATCATGTCTGTGCGTGTGCTGATGTCATCATATCTGTGTGTGTGCTGATGTCATCATGTCTGTGCGTGTGCTGATGTCATCATATCTGTGCATGTGCTGATGTCATCATATCTGTGTGTGTGCTGATGTCATCATATCTGTGCATGTGCTGATGTCATCATGTCTGTGCGTGTGCTGATGTCATCATGTCTGTGCGTGTGCTGATGTCATCATGTCTGTGCGTGTGCTGATGTCATCATATCAATCGCCTCTACATATGTTCCAAGTCTGAAGCAATTTGAAACAAAATAGATGTTTTCATAGACATTTGAAATCTTGTCCATTCTAAGTAAATGGGAGATGAAAAAAGATTTTTAGAATTCATCAAAGAAAATTGAACTTTGACCTACTGTTTCTAAAATATAACCCCATTTATTTTGGGTCACTGGCCGTCTATAAACCCGACTTGGTATGAATCCAACCAATAGTTTTGCTGCTACAGACGTGAAGTTCCACACATTCTAAGTAAACTCGCAGGTTGACCTGTGGGTTCTAGAAGCAGCAGAGTTAATAAAATGGTGATCTGAGTTTTTGTAGAAGTTGGTCGTAACTGGATCAAAGTGAACTGTAGTTTGTTGGGTGGCAGCGATGGTGGTTGGTTTTCCATAGTGACCTCATGTACGTGTTTGAAAGGACTTTACACCATTAGTGTAGGACTTCATGACACTGACATTACTTGATCTGTGCGTTTAGAGGCCTGTAGATGGAAAACAAAACATTTTAAGATTGAAGTGTGAATAGTGTTTGAAAGAAAAATACTTTTTCCAACAATTTGACTTGAATTTGTTGCTTAAATCCCGTAAATGTGGGAGTTATGTTTGTAGAGTTTCTAACGTGGCTCCTTGTGGAGGAAACGAGGGCGTGTGTGTTCAGTTCACTCTGAAACCACCTCTCAAACAGACTGCTGTCCACCCATAACCGTACATCCTAACTCAAACATTCTTGAAGCTGAGGCTTGTGGTGAATCTTCTCACTGTATGGATGTAAAAAATGTGGGAAAAAAACTGGACTGAATGAGCAGTGGTTGTGGAACAGTGGGGTTTGGGCCGTCTGTGCACTCAGAGGCCTGTGGACGGAAAAGGACCGGTCTGAAGAGTCCAATGGGAACAGGCTGTGGAAGAAAAGAGTTCTTCCAACATTTGGATGGAGAAATTGTTGCTGAAGAAATGTGCGAGTTATGAAGAGTTGTTTGTAGATTTTGTCACATAAAACCCAACCCTCTCCGCTCTAAGTTAGAGTGAGGATGATTTCAGCCAATCAGCTGTCAGCACTCTGTTCCCCATGTATGTGAATGGGGTTTAGTGTATCATGTTGTTGTGCAAAAAAAACAACTAATAACTCAAAAAGTACTGGTCGTATCAATAAGCAGTTTTCACCAGTCTGATCCTTGACCCAAAATACACAACTACTCCAAAAGACAGAGGTTAGCTCTGTACGCTTTTTTAGTTATAAAGCAGACACACACACACACACACACACGTGCACACACATGCACATGTGTGCACACACACATGCACACACACATACATGCACACACACACACACACACACACACACACACACACACACAGAGGCCATGCAGCTTTTACAACATAGATGAGAGAAAAAAAGATTTTAAAAATTCATTAAAAATTAAACTTTGACCTACTTTTCCCAAAATGCATAGACATCTGTTCTGGGTCACTGGTAATCTATGAACCCAGTCTGGTGTGAATCCAACCAAGAGTGTTAACAAACAAACTGAACCCAGAACAGTTGCCCTTGCCTTTGGGGGGTGGGGTAATAACCAGCAGACAAACTGACCTGAGCCCTAATGCAGAACATAGGACTAAGAGAAGAGGATCATGACGATGGTGGTGCCAGGTCTAAACAGAAGGAGTGTTTCCAGCTCCTCAGTCTGTCTGTTGTCCGTCCTAAATGTTGCTATAAACTGCTACATGACATCATCACCTAATTTGCACAACTGTAAATGTGCATGTAATGGTAATGAGCAAAGTAACTGTGTTAGAGACAAGAGTGAGTAGAAAAACATCCTAAATATGTTTACAACTCCAAATGAACTGTTCTCTGTCAGTTCTTGTCTTTTTTAATGTCCTCATTCCAACTGTCCTCCTTTATGCAGTGTAACAGGATAACTGCCCCCCCCCCCCATGGCATTGTGCCGCAGTGCACAGTCTTTTTCTGAGAAGATTCAGAAAGTAGACAAGTCCTGTACTTGTCATCAGGATCATACCCTGATAGACTAAAAGCACCTTCTATTTATTATTTCTTTAGGAGGTACATGTCTGTATTGGTATATTTGATGGAATATTTCCCTTTTTCTGTCCGTTGGATAGTTGGCCAGGGTGGGAAGTTATCCTGTTACACCCCCGGCTTAGGGACCGGCTAAAGTGACCCAAAAGAAACACTCTGGAGGAGTTCCTCAGGTTAGTTATTTATTTATTTGTTTTAGTTTTTATCTTCATTTTCTTCAGTTTGGTTTGGTTTAAGCTTATAGTCCATATAGGAGTCTACTACAAGTTATGATAAAACAGGATCATTTCTAACCATAACATGTTTCATTTTCAGACCGCATTAATGAAACATTTTGGGAGCTGGTGGAAAAGCCCCCACCAAGACTGAGTCTCTTTATTAAAGGGCTGAATGAGAACCAGGCTTTCAGTATGTTGTTGTGAGTCATGCAGCCTTTTTGGAATACTTCTGTGGGGAAGGACAACATGCTCATTAAATGTTGAACCTGCAGACACCACCCAGGGCGTCAGTGTTTCAGGTGTGTTTTTCTGTAAAACAAAGGAGGTTGTCTGTATTACTGAACCTTCTCCAACCTGTCCAACAGGCCAGTCCGCTCACACACCTGATTCCTCAGCAGGGTGAGACTGCAGAGGCGTCACCTGGACCCCTGAAAAGCACCTGTCCCTGCAGGAGCACACGCATCCTGCATCTGGAAACAGCAGCAGCCATGGATACCGGTTTCATTGCAAAAGTGGCAGGGGACAAAATAGGTGAGTTTTTGTTTTTTTCACTGAAACTTTAGTGGTGCAGTGTTAAATATTTCCTCCTGATGGCAAACAGGAAAATGTTTTTCAACAGATTTCACTGTTAGTGTTGAACTTTTGACTCATCTTTTCAATGAATCTGCTGTCATGAAAATTAAAAACAACGTCCTGGGTCAAATATAGCCTCCTGAATAACTACACTCACTGTCAATGAAAACTTTGAGACCATATTTTTCGACATAATTTTTATTTTGAAACCCTAAACTGGAATTTTTTCATATGAATCATTTGTTTAGGATATTGGCATACAGAAACAAAAATCTAAAGTTTCTAGAATAATTTCAAAACAAAAAACTTAGCAAAAGAAAATGGCACCTGCCAAACCCACAGTCCCAGCAGTCAGTACCAGGCATGGCCTCCGTTTGCTTCGATGCAGGCGGCGCTCCGTTGGCACAGGCTTCAGAGCCTGTGGCGTTCCACCAGGTTTGGGAGCAGCCCATGCACAGGCCTGGCTGTGTGACTGCAGTTCAAAGCGGCCTCCACCGTACCCAGCGCCAACCTGCAGACGCTGTTCAGGTGACAGACGTGGCATGATGCCTGTTGAGTCCAAATCTGAATCAGCCAAAACGACTTTTTGTTTAAAAAAGCCTGTTAATTACAGTCTAATAACAGTTGGCAAATGATTTACACTCAAATATGTTACTACAGTTCAGGTTTACCAAGAACAGGTCAGTTACAGTCATGGTGTAAATGTCAGTGTATGGGATGGAACCCAGTCTCATATCAAAATGTGAAATAACTTATTTTGTCCACAGTACAAAATGTATCAGTCTCACAATTAGGGCCTGAAAATCATAAAATATTCACGTTTTTTAATCTTATTCTTTTCCATTGGCCTGCGTCCGAGGCACGTGACTTTCAAGATTCAGGTCATGAGAACAAAAAACATGGCGGACATTTCACTCATATTTAATGAAAAAAATCTATATTTTGAGTTAGTTTCTGCATTAAAATGTGTTCTGGTACATTTCTAGTAAGAAATAAATATTTTATTTTCATAATATTCAATCATAATCAGTCGCTTGTTCATTGTTGCGAAGATTTTCCAGATGTCGCCAGAATAACATGAAACTGTAGCGTTAGTCAGTTGCTAAGGATGCTGCTCTCACTTATAGCATAGCTGCGGCCACACATTTCTACATAGGACTCCTTTGCAATTTCGCTTTGTCTGATGGATTAAACCCTCCTTCACTTACTGCACGTGTTGGAAAAGAAAAGGATCAAAAAATGTGAATATTTTACAGTTTTCAGGCCCTAATTGTGAGACTGATACATTTTTTTTTTTACTGTGGACAAACGTAGCTATTTCACATTTTAATATGAGACTGGGTGTGGGATGATCCTCTGCGTTGGCTGACATACCAGTAAACAGCAAAAACAATAAATGTACAAGAGAACAGCTTTGAATAGCTGTCCACTGTAGTGACCACTATGCATGAAAGGGTTAAATACTCTTTTTTTAGTTTTAATGTCTTACTCTACTTAATTTAAATTTTAATATTAATTTATGTAATAAAAAAATGTAATGTATGATTTTAATATAATTAATGTCTTTCTTTTATTCTGTGAATGTGTTTTAAAATCATGTTTTACTCTGATGATTTTTATGGAAGCGTATTGCATTCACACAAAAAAATATCAGTGGTCAGAGAAAAACAGTTTCAGGAGGATACCAAATCTTTTTAAACAGTTAACTCCAGACAACCATGTACGATCAGTTTGTTTGTGATCCTTAGTTTCAAACGTCATCTCTCAACTTAATAAAACACTATATTAAACCTGCAACAACATTTTCAACCACACCAGGTGTTTGGTCGTCTAGCACAGATCCTCTGTATGTAAAATAAAATGACTTTTAACTAGTGATGCCTTCTGTTTCCTAGAAAACAAACATGTCCATTTACAGCCAGTGCTTCTCAACTGCACAGCAACAACATACATGAGACAGTGTTTGGAGGAGGACTTCACTGCTGCTGTTCATCCTACTGGAACATCTGTGACAACAGGGAAAGTACAGAAAATAAGTGGATTTGTGCTGTGTGATTTACAGGTGACATTGCCGAAGATGTGTTTAAACAAGCTCTGGGTGGAGGTAAAAGTAAGGAGGAGGAGGAGGGAGGAGCAGGAGGAGGATTTGACATCGGAGAGGTTGTGAAAGACAAAGGACTGGAAATACTAAGTGGTGGTGGAAGTAAAGAAGGAGGAGGTGAGTCTGAACTCTGGACAGTTTGAGAGGACATGCACTGAGGGGAAAACTGGATATTTCATGAATATTCATAACATTACAAGAATTATTTTCTGAATTAAATTTCTGACTGGACGTTCCTAAATCATCAAATAACACAACGCAGTCTAAGTCTGCTGGAATAGAGTTCATGGGGTGCTGCTGCATTTGGGTCAGCTGGGAATTTTGACAGCTTTCAGCATTCAAATTGTGCGTCATCTAAACTCCCATGAAATATTTTTCTTTCTGAGAGGTTCCCTTAAACTGTTGGGATTTGACAAAGTACATGCAAAGGACATTCCATAAAATGAATGAATCAGTCAGTCAGTCAAATTGTATTTATATTGCACCAAATCATAACAAAAGTTAGTTCATGAGTAGTTAACACTACTGGCATCAGTCAGGGAGAATCCTCCTTTATGTGTAATAGTGTCATTTAGCCCACAGGAGAACTTCTACCAGAATTCAAGTTCATGTTTGAAAATAGTGCTGCGTGTGTTTGAATGTATCCTAGTATGTGCTTACAGTGCATCCAAAAACACACTGGCATACTGCACCCCACCAAAAAATGTCCCCATTCTACCATCAACACAACAAAGGTTTTAACACGTTTTTCCCTGAAAACACAGACACAGACCAAAGAGAGGAGGCAGAAGAAGGCCGTAGTCTGGGAGAAGTGCTGATTAACTGATAAGCTGCCAACTAATAACTGAATTACATGGGAGGACATGAAAACTGCACAGCCCAGAACAGCCCAGAACAGCCCAGAACAGCCCTTCTAGGACCTTCTTGCTTTAAAGCACTGACCACTGCACCTGCAAACAGAAAGACTCCTGTAAATAGTGACGCTGTAAGATTTCAAGTCTTTACTAAACCTTCCTGTCTGTGATTTGAACCTCTGTCTTCGAACACAGTCTTCTCAGTCCCTCCCAGTGTGTGGTCAGTGTTTGGAAGCCTGAACAGGGTTACACTGACCTCAGCTGTGGTCAGAGAAAAACAGTTTCAGGAGGATACCAAATCTTTTTAAACAGTTAACTCCAGACAACCATGTACGATCAGTTTGTTTGTGATCCTTAGTTTCAAACGTCATCGCTCAACTTAAAACACTATATTAAACCTGCAACAACATTTTCAACCACACCAGGTGTTTGGTCGTCTAGCACAGATCCTCTGTATGTAAAATAAAATGACTTTTAACTAGTGATGCCTTCTGTTTCTTAGAAAACAAACATGTCCATTTACAGCCAGTGCTTCTCAACTGCACAGCAACAACATACATGAGACAGTGTTTGGAGGAGGACTTCACTGCTGCTGTTCATCCTACTGGAACATCTGTGACAACAGGGAAAGTACAGAAAATAAGTGGATTTGTGCTGTGTGATTTACAGGTGGGTTTGTTGAAGGCCTGATGCAACAAGCTGTGGGTGGAGATAAAGGTAAAGAGGAGGAGGAGGGAGGAGCAGGAGGAGGATTTAACATCGGAGATGTGAAAGACAAAGGACTGGAAATACTAAGTGGTGGTGGAAGTAAAGAAGGAGGAGGTGAGTCTGAACTCTGGACAGTTTGAGAGGACATGCACTGAGGGGAAAACTGGATATCTTCTGTCTTTAATTTCTGACTGGACGTTCCGAAATCATCAAATAACACAATGCAATCTAAGTCTGCTGCATTTGGGTCAGCTGGGAATTTTGACAGCTCTTAATGTTCAAATTGAGCGTTATCAAAACTCCCATTAAAAAAAAAAAAAAAAAGAGAGAGAGAGAGGTTCCTTTAAATGGTTGAGATTTTACAAAGTACATGCAAAGGACGTTCCATAAACATCAATCACTCAGTCAATCAAATTTTATTTTTGTGGCACCAAATCATAACAAAAGTTCTTTCATGAGACTTCACATTCAGAGCTGGTCTGGACCAGACTCTTAATACTTCATCTAAAAAATAATTATTTAATACCAAAACAAAAATGAACAACCAAACAAAAAACAGAACATGAACTTGTACCTGCCTGGGTCTCAGAAGGAGAGAATTACAGCTGTTTTCCTCATTACAACGTTTCTAATAAATAAATAAACAACAACAACATTACTGTATTCCCATAATAATTTGACTTTATTTCACACAGACCCAGACAGTGAATTTTTCTCTTTTTGCAAAACTTGACTTTTTTCTTCTGTCCACTAGATGTCACTACACACTAGTCCCTAACTGTGGGTTCTCCTACACAGGCTGTGCAGGCCACCAATCAAATCATCCCTAGGGTTGATCCAACTATACCATGAACCAATCATTAAGATTGTTTTTTCTTAGTTTTTATCTTTTATTTTTTCCTTCATGTTCCTGCTCATGTGTCTCATCTTTTTTCTGTTTTTTTGTGGCTTTCCTCAGGACTTGACGTGGGGAATTTGGTTGGTGGCCTGTTTAAATGAAACCCTGCAGACGAGAGCCGCTCTGAAGTAAAACCCACATCATCTGCTTCACACTCAGACTTCAACGCCTCCAAAGAATTGTTTCCAGCTCTTTGATTCACAGCACATTTAACACTTAAGTCATTTAAACATACACGACAAAAGGTTTAATTAAACATAGAAGAAAACAAATGTATTTATTTTCTTGCCTCTGCTGCACATTTGTCTCTTTTACTGGTTTTACTCACAATATGAGCTTTTAAAGGCTCAACTCTTCAAATGAACATTAAAATAAACTTGTTTATTTTATGTGTTGTAACTTAAACATATTCAAACCATAATTATCTCATGTGTTTTCTCAGCTAATTGGTTCATTTTACAGATGTATTAAATAACTTCTAAAAGTGACTCTTTTGGTCCTAAATGTTTTTGTGAATTGCATGACAGAACTGTTAGGTATCTTTTATTTCTATTACTCATCCTGTGCTTATATACAGTACATATATACATATTCAAATATGTAAATAATATATATTTACAGAACAAGTAATAGAAATAGAAGATTCTCTTTTATGTCACCTGTTCACTCTTGAATGTTTATGCCTGTTTTGTTCATTTTGTTTTATTGTTTTTTTTTTGCTGCTGTAATTACTGTGGGATTAATAAAGTCTTATCTTATCTTATCTTATCTTATCTTATTTTATCTTATCTTATCTTATCTTATCTTATCTCTAATGCTGCACTAATGTTATAACTGTTAAATTACAGGAGTGTAAATCCAGACAGACAGCAGAGGCTTGCTGTTGTACCACCTGCTGGTACAACAGCTCATCTCATTAAAAAACTCATGACATTCCAAAACAAATTCATACATTCTATCATAGTGCAGTGCTCTGAGGAGCAGAAAATAAAAGTTCTAAAAAATCTGAAACAAGATCTTAATTTGTGTCATTCTGAGAAGAAGTCTGTCTGTTTGAGAGCGGACACAGTGGTGTGTCTGCAGATGTATTTGCGGTTCTGGGATGACTTTGTTGCACTTAAATCAAAGGGGCTGAAACCACAACTCCAAAGTGAAGAAAATGCAGAGGCATCCAGACGTTGTAATAGAGTCAAAGTCCCACCCTGACCGCTGTGCCCCATGGGACATGAGCAGTCATGATAAAAGGCAAATAATGATTTGATGTTCCTGGAATTATACCACCGTTTACACATTCGATGTTTGTCAAAATAAACGTTAATCTGACTTGTCAAAAATGGTGGAAATCATTACAGTGTGGTTATGTTGGAACTGGAGAGACATTGTGACAGTTTGAGTTTGAAGCTTTAATTGATTTATTTTGTATTATTTTGTTTTCTTTTTTTTTTTTGTTTTAAGGGGTGCCAGCCGGGTCTGTCTCCTGGCATTTAAGATGTGAAGTCAGTTTGTTGGTTTGATTCAGTCTTTTCTATAAGCTTGAGTCTTTGTTTTTGGTTATTTAGTTTTTGTCTGTTTGTCTGTCAGACCACACAAAGGATGCCAGTTGAATTCAACAAACGCCCTACACATGAAATGACAAGAAAAGAATTCACACATTTAAACTAACTAAAATTCAAAATCATGTCTTGAACAATGAATGCAAAAACACACAAATTCAAACACACAACCCCCCCCCCCCCCCCCCCCCCAAAAAAAGTCCAAACTCAAAAAAATCCACCATCCAAGCAAAATCAAACACAAAATTTCCACTCTGGTTTTAAATTAGTCTTTTAGAAGAAAAAGGAAAAAAAAAAAACTGTTCAGTTCATTTTAACTGAAAATTCTGTTCCGGGTTTTCCACAGTTTCTCAGAATAAAAAAATGATTCAGTTCATTCTTTAAATAAATAAATAAATAAGTGCACAGTTCAATTTTTGGGGCTTTGAGAAAAAACAAAAAGATGTTACTCCCACCCTGTCCTCATGGTCTTGTCAGTCCAGTCCAGTTAGTCTGGGATCCGGTCCAGGTTCCGTCTGCTGGTGGACTGGTATGTGGAGATGAGTGTCTTCTGCTGCAGAGGAGTGAGAGGATGAGAGGAACCAGAAGGAGAACAGACAGTCATGATGTCTGTGTAAGCGTTCTGTTCATAGAAGAGAATGGAGCAGAACAGATCTGTACTGTCACTGTTCCAGGAGCCATGAAAACCCATTCAGCAGCTCTGGTTAGCAGCCGACAGTGCACAGAAAACTGGATAGAAACTCTGTCACACACACAAAACTACAAAGAAATACTGAAATATACAAACGGCCAACTCTATCAGAAAGAAGAAACACAGAGAACATAGAAGACGTCACATCCACTGATTCATGTCCGTCCATTCATGTGTCCGTTCATGTGTGTTTCTGGTGCAGTGACTCAGATTCAGCTTTATCGGCCCAGTACGTGAACACATACAGGGAATTTGGCTTCAGTTTTACACCACATACAGTTCCGACATGAACCCAGAACAACATGTGGACCCAGACAGAATATAGCAGTGTTTTTCAACCTTGGGGTCACCTGGAAATCAAATGGGGTCACCTGAAATTTCTAGTGATTGAAAAAAAAAAAAGTATATGGTGAGTTGAGAGAGACAACCCCAGCACATAGAAGACATGATGAAGCTGAAACTGAAGCACTGTGGTTCAAATGTTCACTGTGGTCAGTTTCAGATGCTGCAGCTCTTTCATCATTCATAGTTTCAGTTCTTGTTTGTTCAGTATTAATTGTCCTCCTTATAAATCCCAACTGGACTGACTGGACAGATCCTGACCCTCTGTGCAGTAATCTACACCTGGATTTACTGCCTCTGTCCACAATAACAGACATTATATAGACTAAATGTCCACAATAATAGACATTATATAGACTAAATGTCCACAATAATAGACATTATATAGACTAAATGTCCACAATAACAGACATTATATAGACTAAATGTCCACAATAATAGACATTATATAGACTAAATGTCCACAATAATAGACATTATATAGACTAAATGTCCACAATAACAGACATTATATAGACTAAATGTCCACAATAATAGACATTATACAGACTAAATGTCCACAATAATAGACATTATACAGACTAAATGTCCACAATAATAGACATTATATAGACTAAATGTCCACAATAATAGACATTATACAGACTAAATGTCCACAATAATAGACATTATACAGACTAAATGTCCACAATAAGAGACATTATATAGACTAAATGTCCACAATAACAGACATTATATAGACTAAATGTCCACAATAACAGACATTATACAGACTAAATGTCCACAATAATAGACATTATACAGACTAAATGTCCACAATAATAGACATTATACAGACTAAATGTCCACAATAACAGACATTATTCAGACTAAATGTCCACAATAACAGACATTATATAGACTAAATGTCCACAATAATAGACATTATACAGACTAAATGTCCACAATAATACACATTATATAGACTAAATGTCCACAATAATACACATTATATAGACTAAATGTCCACAATAACAGACATTATATAGACTAAATGTCCACAATAACAGACATTATACAGACTAAATGTCCACAATAATAGACATTATACAGACTAAATGTCCACAATAACAGACATTATTCAGACTAAATGTCCACAATAACAGACATTATATAGACTAAATGTCCACAATAATAGACATTATACAGACTAAATGTCCACAATAATACACATTATATAGACTAAATGTCCACAATAATACACATTATATAGACTAAATGTCCACAATAACAGACATTATATAGACTAAATGTCCACAATAATACACATTATATAGACTAAATGTCCACAATAATAGACATTATACAGACTAAATGTCCACAATAATAGACATTATATAGACTAAATGTCCACAATAATAGACATTATACAGACTAAATGTCCACAATAAGAGACATTATATAGACTAAATGTCCACAATAATAGACATTATACAGACTAAATGTCCACAATAATACACATTATATAGACTAAATGTCCACAATAATACACATTATATAGACTAAATGTCCACAATAACAGACATTATATAGACTAAATGTCCACAATAATACACATTATATAGACTAAATGTCCACAATAATAGACATTATACAGACTAAATGTCCACAATAATAGACATTATATAGACTAAATGTCCACAATAATAGACATTATACAGACTAAATGTCCACAATAATACACATTATATAGAC
>NC_043971.1:54395992-54405992 GCF_902148855.1 Sphaeramia orbicularis
CCTTTTTCAGTTGTAACTGTGCTGTCATTTACATTTGTCTCAGTCTTTCAGTCCATTGTTGTACTGAGAGGGACTGATTCTTCTTCCAAGAATCGGTTATCATTTTCTTTGTAATTAACAATAATACTCTTACAATATACAGACTGTCTCCATACATCATGTGTTACGGCCACTCTTGCAGTCAAAAAGAAAAAAAAATGGTAAAAAATAAAAATAGCAGAGTAGTCTGAGGAGGAGGTCTATGACTCACTAAATTCCTTAATAAGCACTCGCGGAGATATTTCTATATTCAAAAAATTATCAAGATTTATTTTCATCAACAAAAATATTCTCCGTGGTTGACTTCAAACAAACAATAATCAAACAAAAAACCTTCTTAAGCAGATATGGTATATTCAGTGGTAGATAAACTTTCTCACTTCTCACTCCTTCCTCATGACAGTCAGACAAAAGGCCTGAACCAGCTGTCCTCTCTCCCTAATCACAGGAGGAGGACGGTCCGATCAGGAGGAGGGCGTGAGCAGTTGAAAACAATAAGAAATCAATCATAATTCATTAATCAGTATGATCATTTGCCTTATTTTGATTCACCATTATCCAAAATATTAATAAATAATATAAGTGGCTCCAACATCCCGGCCCCTAATTGTTAGCTTTAGCGAAACAATTACATAAATAATAATTAAAGGAGCCAAAATATAACTACACAATACAAATTAATTATGTTCTTCAAATTCAAAGTTAATTAAGTTACTTGACTATTAGTCTGATCAAAGTCCATAATCATATCAGAATATCTGATGCAGTCTGTTGTGGCAGCTGGAGAACCGTAGCCCCCCTCAGTTCATCAGGCTGCCTCCATTAGAAGACAGAGCTTGTCTATTGGTCGTTGAATCGTATTGGTCTTGGTTTTAACCAAAACACTTCTCACGAAGCCCTTGGCATCTGGAAATGTCTTTTCAATACGGCCCATAATCCATGAGTTTCTTGGTGCCGTGCTATCAGCAATGACAACCAGATCACCAGGCCTCAAGTTTCTTTTTATGCGGTTCCACTTGTTTCTCTCTTGCATGAGTGGAAGGTACTCTTTTGTCCACCGGTTCCAAAAGAGATCCGCAAGATACTGAGCTTGTCTCCATCTCTTTCTTGAATAGTGATCGTTTTTTTCAAAGACTCCTGGTGGCATAATCGGTTTTGCTTTTAGCTGAAGCAGGTGATTAGGGGTTAGTGGTTCCAAATCATTGGGGTCACTTGAAACTGTAGTTATTGGCCGGTCATTCAGGATGGCTTCTACTTCACACAGTGCTGTTGATAGAGTTTCATCGTCCAGTGTTTGCTGTTTTAGAACTGATGTGAGGATTTTTTTGACTAATCTGATTAGTCTCTCCCAGATACCACCATGGTGGGCTCCAAAAGGAGGGTTAAAGATCCATTTTACTCCCTCTGTTAGAAATGTGTTTTGAATCTTCTGATGATTCAACTCTTTCAAAGCCTCCTGTAGTTCCTTTTGTGCTCCAACAAAGTTTGTCCCACAGTCAGTCCTGATACTTATAACTGGTCCTCTTCTGCAGATGAATCTGCGTATGGCATTTATGCACGAGTCTGTGGTTAGGAAGCTTGCCATCTCCAGGTGAACAGCTCGACTGACCAGGCAGGTGAAGATGACCCCCCATCGTTTCACCTGAGCTCGGCCTCTCCTCACTTCAATGGGACCAAAGTAGTCAATGCCAACATGACTAAAAGGCGGTAGATCTGGAAATAAACGTTCCTTTGGAAGATCCGCCATTTTCTGTTCTTCTGGTCTTGCTTGCATGCGTCTGCAAAATACAGTTTTTAATGATTTTCCTGGCTAAGGAGTTTGCATGAGGAAGCCAAAACTTTTGACTTAGCCTTGAAAGCATATGGCTTCTTCCTGAGTGCCCAACTTGATGATGGATATGTTGCAGGATGAGGTTAGATATATGAGAACCTTTAGGGAGAATAATTGGGTTCTTCTGGTGCATAGGCATTGCACTTTTGTTTATTCTACCCCCTACTCTCAGGATATCATTATCAAGAATTGGATCTAATTTGTGGATGCTGCTTCTTGAATTGAGATTTTTACCATTTTCCAGGGAAGTGATTTCGTTGCTGAAGTAGCGTCGTTGCTCAAAACAAATGATAACCTTTTCTGCTTCTTGCAGATCCTCTACTGATAGATTTTGCGTCCCTTGCTCATCTTTCAGTTTTTCCATCATCTTTGAAGACACAAGTGTCTGACTCTTTCTTAACTGACTTAGCAGCTGAAGTAGTTTTTTCACCTTTAATATCCAGGCTATAGACCTCTGAAGTCGGTTCCATGATGAGTGATACTTAATCAGTGTGCACATTGGATGTTGATCTTCAATGCTCACATTGTTAACTGTGACCTCCTTTTTCACCTCAGGGTCATTAGCTGATATTTCTCCTATACCCTGTATGGCCTTTGGCCATGTCCTTTTCTCTTTTCCCAGGTATTCAGGACCTCTCAGCCATCTTGATTTTAAGAAAGATTCTACATGCATCCCTCGTGATGCATCATCAGCCGGATTGTCTTTTGACTTTATATATCTCCACTGGCTTGTGCGGGAGAGGTCATGGATTACAGCAACTCTGTTGGACACAAATGTATGAAATCTCTTGGTCTGATTATGGATATATTTCAATACAGATGTACTGTCTGTCCAGAATGTTGAATCTGTGAGTGGCAAATCCAGCTCCTTCCTCAGCATCCGATCCACCTTTACTGCCAGTGTTGCTGCAGTGAGTTCAAGCCGGGGTATGGTGATCTGTTTGAGAGGTGCGACTCTGGCCTTTCCAAATATAAAGGAGATATGGATTTTGCCTTGGTGATTTGTGAATCTAAGGTAGCTTACTGTACCATAACCTGACTCACTTGCATCGCAGAAGTGATGCAGTTCAGCCGTCTCCACTGGGTTGAAGTTTTCAGGCTTTATGCATCTCATTACCTGAAATCCACTTAACTGATTTAACTCCCCGATCCATCTATGCCAGGGCCTTGCAAACTCCTGTGGAATAACTTGGTCCCATCCATACTTGGATTTGCAGAGCTCTTGAAGTATTTGTTTGGCTTTCAGGATGAAAGGAGAGAGAAAACCTAATGGGTCATAAACTGAACTAACTGTGGAGAGTATACCTCTTCTGGTAGCAGGCCGGCTCTTCACAGTCACTTTAAAGCTGAAGGTGTCGCTGTGCGTGTTCCATTGGATTCCAAGTGCAGGTTCAACTGCAGTTTGTTCTTTCAGCTTTTCTTTATCCAGGTCCAGTTCCTTAACTACCTTCGCTCTGTGATGCTCAGGAATGCTTGCTAACACCTCACAGTTATTGGTGACCCATTTTGTCAATGTGAAGCCTCCCTGGCTGCAGGCTTCAGTGAGATCTTTGATGAGCTTCATAGCTTCATCCATTGTTGCTACGGACCTGAGACAATCATCTACATAAAAGTGGTTTTTGATAGTTTTCATGACTTCATCAGAGTAATGCTTCTCGTTGTCATCAGCAGTTTGACGCAGGGCAAAATTAGCAATGCTTGGGGATGATACGGCGCCAAAGAGGTGAACTTTCATCCTATAAATCTCAAGCGGTTTGCTGATATCACCCTCTGACCACCACAAAACCTCAGGAAGTCTCTGTCCTTTTTATCTACATGTACTTGGTAAAACATTGCCTCAATGTCTGCCATAACAGCAATTTGTTCCTGGCGAAACCTTAATAACACTCCAATAAGGGTGTTCGTTAAGTCTGGACCTTGGAGTAGCTCCTTGTTCAGAGATGTTCCTTGGAATGAGGATGTGCAGTCAAACACCACCCTCAGTTTGAGCTTTCGCTTGTGGCGGACACCATGATGTGGGATATACCAGATCCGTCCATCCTCTCTGTGAAGCTGCTGAGGTGGAACTTTTTCTGCATAACCCCTTTTGAGAAGGTCCTCCATGAAGGATGTGTATTCCTCAGCATACATCTTGTCCTTCCTAAATTTTTTCATAAGGTGTAATGTGCGTTCTTTTACCATATGATAGTTATCAGGCATGATTTTGTCTTTATCCCGAAAAGGCAGTGGTAGATGATAGTGGCCATCTTTAAGAAACACTGAACTTGAGGCTATCTCCATGAAACATTTATCCTCAACTGACATCTCATTTTTCTCTTCATACATGTTCTCAGAGAAGTCCTGGTTATATTGTCTGATGAGGAGGTCCTTCAGCTCAATTACTGAGATTCTGTTGGTTGACACTGCAATGGGCCCAGCATGTTCTGCAGCACCGCAACTGAGTGGTCCAGTTACCACCCATCCCAGTATGGTTTGGACTGCATACGGTCCATTTCCTTGACTGTTTATTATATTCCACGGCTCCATTGCCCGAGGAACATCAGTCCCAATGAGAAGTTCAATGTCTGCCTCAATTTCTTTTAACTGGATGCCACTGAGATATGGCCACCTTTTCAAGTCAGCCTCTGTGATAATATTTTCCTTTGAGACAGGAATTTTGTTCTGTGTGTAAACTTTCGGCAGGTCCAGATATGTGCAGCCCTCCAAGTCTCCTACCTCCAGTCCTCTGACCTCATAGGTCTCTGTTGACTTTTCCTGTCCCATTGTTCGCAAAAGAATCTCTGTTTTGCGTCCTTTTACATTCAGTTGGTTCATTAGATTCTGTGTGCAGAATGTTGCTGTGCTGCCTGGATCAAGGAAGGCATAGGTCTGAATATACCTGTTCCCTTTTCCCGCCTTAACTCTGACTGGAACGATCGCGAGTGCACAGTCTTTCCCGGCCCCAGTTGCATCACTTGCTGAAACAAGAGCACTGCTTACAGGGGTTTCTTCTGTCTCAGCAGGGACTTTTAGCTGATTTTCCTGCTTTGGGCCTTTTTCACTTGGAATATGAAGTACAGTAGGATGTTTCATTTGACAAACCTGACACATTAATCTTCTTTTACAATTTTTGCTTAAGTGACCTTTTAGTAGGCAACCAAAACAAAATCCATGACTTCTTAAGAATTCAACTTTTTTGTCATGTGACTGTGTTTTGAATTGTGAGCAGTCCATTAAAGCATGTTTCCTATGACAAAATTCACATGAAGGGATGGTAACACTGGGGGTGGTTTGAGCAGGTTGCTGTGGAACAGATGATTGTTTTACAGTGCATCCAGCTGGTTCTGTATTCACAGCTACTGAAGTAGCAAAGCTGCTGTTTCTGCCTCTTATTGACTTTGGTTCACCTTTGCTTCTTGGGAGAGACCCTTTGGTTGTTATTTGGTCCTGAATGTTTCCAAACAAGGGATCCAAAAGCATCTTGGCATGTTTTTCCACAAATTCCACAAAGTGTTGAAATCTGATTCTCCTGCCGGTACTCTGATGTGTCTCATAAGCTGTGGTTCGCCACTTTTCTCTGAGTTTGTAGGGTAGTTTGGATGCAATTAGCCTTAGGTTTGATGGGATATCAAGTTCCTCCAAATACTGTAAATCTTGCATTACATTACTGCATCCTCTCAAATACATTGCATATGCATGCAGCATTTTTCCATCTTCAGCTTTAATCGCTGTCCAGTTCAAGGCTTTTTCCAGGTAAGCTCCAGAAATTTTCATCTCATTTCCAAAATGTTCTTTTAAAAGGCGTCTTGCTTCATTATAGCCCCTACTAGCATCCATGTGCAAACAGCTGCGAACCAAGTTTTTTGGCAAACCAGAGGTGAACTGCTCGAGTTAGTAGAGTCTATCTTGATTATTCTCAGTCTTGTTTTCAATCAAGTGTTCAAATGCATGGATAAAAGATTGATATGCTAGTGGGTTACCATCGAACACAGAAATCTCTCTTGCTGGTAGCAGAGACAGTTTTTGCTGTGAGACAATGAGTTCTGCGATGTCACTTTGTCTTTGAATAACCACATTTAAGTTATCATGAGCAGCATTAGTAACCACATTGTCTTGTGCAGGGTGATTTGTTATTCGAGTATGATTTGCACTCTGGGTCTTGTGTTTTTCAGTTGCTTTCTTACTTTGAGGTTTATTTTCATCATCTGATGTGTTGGTGTTCCTTTTAGGTAGAGATCTCTGAACACTTAAGATGGTTTGGTGAAGTGGGGTTTTGGGTATTGCACCTAACTGTACAAAGTCCATGTTGCTGTCCATAGTTTCTGGTTCATGGTGAAAATCATAGTACTCATTCATGCCATCACCACCAGCATCCTGAGCCACCTCATCACTTTCATGAATTAAATCACTTTGAAGGATTTCTATTTTAGCAGTTGATGCTGCGAGGTCTGCTTCTAACTCCTTCTGCTCCATCTTTGCTTTTAGCTTTATTTCCTCTAGTTGTAATATGTGTTTTTCCTTCAATGCAGCAGCTCGAGCCATTGCAGCAGCCTGTTCTGCTTTAGCCTTTTTTAATTCTGAAGAGACTGAGGAGGATCTAGAGGCTCTTGATCCAGTGGCAGATTTTGATTTGTGAGACACATTTGATATGCTGTCCAGTGGTCCAACTTTTGATTGTGCAATTTCTCTTTTCCATGTTTCAGCCTCTTTAATGAAATAATTCAGGTTAGTTATTCTGGGTTCATACCAGTCATAGTAATCAGTTTCTTTTTCCTCTTCTGATAAGAGCTCTTGCACAAACTTGTGAGCATTTTTAAATTCATCCACAGCTCCTTTAAATACTTCAAATGCATCATTGACTTCATCAATATTTCCATCATCACTCATCAAAGCCTTTATATCATTTAACCTTCTCGTGCACGCGCCCAGTCTGCCTCTGCGCGAAGCAATGCGCGATTTCAACATGTCCTCAGCCTCAGCTGCGCTCTCAGGTGCACCAGACATCCCTCCAGACAATCACACAAGTTCCTTTAATCTGTGTTTATCTCATTGTTTAGTTCATCATTAAACGTCCTGTTTTATTGCATTCCACATCCACAATCCGTAACTTTTCCTTCCATAGCGATCGATATTTTCCTCATAGCGCAGCGGCGCATTCATTCATTCATTCATAAAGTCGATCAGCTGATTTTACTCACGGCCCGCCGACTACTGACGTCATCTATCCACAGTGATTGTGGCTGGATCCGTTGACTCTCCAATGTCTTTCGAGTCTTCAGAGGAGTTTATCTACTTGTTACGGCCACTCTTGCAGTCAAAAAGAAAAAAAATGGTAAAAAATAAAAATAGCAGAGTAGTCTGAGGAGGAGGTCTATGACTCACTAAATTCCTTAATAAGCACTCGCGGAGATATTTCTATATTCAAAAAATTATCAAGATTTATTTTCATCAACAAAAATATTCTCCGTGGTTGACTTCAAACAAACAATAATCAAACAAAAAACCTTCTTAAGCAGATATGGTATATTCAGTGGTAGATAAACTTTCTCACTCCTCACTCCTTCCTCATGACAGTCAGACAAAAGGCCTGAACCAGCTGTCCTCTCTCCCTAATCACAGGAGGAGGACGGTCCGATCAGGAGGAGGGCGTGAGCAGTTGAAAACAATAAGAAATCAATCATAATTCATTAATCAGTATGATCATTTGCCTTATTTTGATTCACCATTATCCAAAATATTAATAAATAATATAAGTGGCTCCAACATCATGTCTTTTGGTATGCATCCCAACATATAACACAGTGGATTCAAGGGTAAATCAATATGTAGAATGACTGATATTTATTTTTCTAATATCTTCCCAAAATCTTGGCTGTCTGGAGCAATCCCAGAAAACATGGGTACGATCCCCGGTCCTTCCACAGATGAGGACGCTGGAGCACATCTGGACAGAACACCTGAAACACCTGATCTGAACCTTCCACTCCAACTCTGTCCACATTGGCCTATTAGTGATCTTATGACTACTTAAATGAATTTTATTGATTGATTGACTGATTGATTATTACATTAACTTCCCCAAAAATATTCTTGACTGAAGAGGGCTCTCTGGGATTGAATTTTGTTCAATCTGCAGCCATCCTGTCTCCAAATCGCTGTTGATCCGATGCACCAGTGTATGTAAGTGGGCTGCCCAGTAGTAAATAGACTATTTTCTTTTGTTCAGACAAGGTCTTAGATGTTTCCTACTTGACAGTTTCCACTGTGACTCCAGCCTTCCTCAGAAGCGTCATCTGACGTGTTGCTGACGTGTCATTTATCAGCTGGTCAGCTCAACAGACCAATCAGAGCCCGTCGAGCCGACCATGTCTCCTGCACCTTGGGCGGTCTGTGGAGGAGGGAATCCCAGGTGTGCAGAGGGTGTACGCCCCCTCGTCCCGGTTGATGGTGCCACTCGCCCGCTTCCTGATCTCTATTGCCTCCTTGATCCAACGTTTGAATTTGTTTGTCTCAGATGTTGTGGCTGTGCCCTTATCCCAGTCCATGACGTGGTTGTGTCTCCTGCAGTGGTCTGTGATGGCTGATTTTAAGTTCTCCTGTTCTGCTTTTTCTTTTTGTGTCCGTGTGAATTTCCCCGCTGTCTCCTTTTTGCATTCTTTTTGATGTGATTTTTTCCTTGTGTTAAAAGATCGTCCTTTTTCCCCAATGTATGTTTTGTTACATGATTTGCACGGTATCTTGTAAATGATGTTGCATTTCTGTTCCGGTGCTATTTTGTCCTTTGGGTGTACGAGTAGTTGACGGAGTTTTGTGTGTGGTTTTATGACAGTGTTAATGTGGTGTTTTTTCATGACCCTCTGTATTGGTTCTGTTTTTCCCCGGATGTATGGTATGGTTAGGAAATCTTTTGGTTTATCATTGGTCTTTTTTGTGTGTTTTGTTTTTTTTCATCTTTGCTCTTCTTTTCTTTGTTTTTGACTTGTTGTCTGCCTTTGTTAATGGCCCATTTGGGGTATTGACAGAGTGTAAGCACACGTTGTATATGCTTTTCCTCCTCCAGAAGACAAAATGAACATCTTTAGCCTTGCCCAGTCGTAGTTTCTGAAATGTGGCAGGCCAAGCCCACCTTTGTGTTTCAGTAGTGAGTGTTCTTGGCCTAACTCTAGCTCTTTTCTGTTGTCATATTCAGGGTGTCCCAAAGAAATGTATACACACTTTAAATCATTGTAAAGTTGGTGTTAACTGGAATTCATTTAATTTTCAAAAAGTAATAGAATTTACAAACGTCATTTTATTGTTTTGTCAGCGCCTGTTCTCAAACTGACGTCCATTGTGGTCCAGACTCTGCTGACAACACCAAGCATGTGTGCATACATCGTTCCAAGTACCACTCACAATACCGTACTCTTCGGTCTGGATCGTCGTCATTCGGAGCACGGACTAATCTTGGAACGTAACTTTTCCATTGATAACGTTTCATAATGCGATGGACAGATGATTTTGAAACACCTACCTCATGACTAGCTTGCCGCACAGACTTTCTTGGACTTGGGTGAAATGTTTCCAGTTCTCTTTCTTCCATCGTGGGGCCTGTCGATGTCCGTGGTCTTTCGGAACGCTTCTCGTGGATGTTCGGAACAGTTCCATCAGCTTCAAACTTATCTCTAGTTCAAGTGATGGTAACTCACGTTGGTGGTTCTTTTTGAAACTCCCTCATAAATTGTCTTTGCACTTCAACTTCATACTTCCAGGAGCATTTTAGAATGAATTTCTGTTCTTCAGAGTTTAGTCTGGCTGCCATCATTAATTCCAATGGGTTTAATCTGCAAAGAAAAAACAAACTATTGAGTTATCAGCTGCTAAAGTGTGGATACATTTGTTTGGGACACCCAGTTTATCTTAATAAAGGTTTGTCTAACATCCTGAAGGTAGTCGCTGGTACAGGTGTGGGTAGGGACTGAAAGAGAAAAAGAAATCTAGGTGACACATCCATTTGAATTGATTCTACCCATCCCATTAAAGAGAAAGAGGGACTATTTCCCATCTAGCAATGTCTGACTTGACTTGGGAGATTAACTTTCCATAATTAGCCAGAAATAGCTGGCTGTTCCTGGGGGTAAGACTAACTCCTAAATATCTAAATCCGTCTTT
>NC_043971.1:54408492-54475992 GCF_902148855.1 Sphaeramia orbicularis
GAGGAGAAAAGAGAGAGAGACTGGGGGAGAGGGGGAGAAGTAGGGGGAGACACATGGATGCAGTTGATGGACTTTGTCAGTAATAGAAGAGAATTCGTCTGCTTCAGTGACAGATCCTTTTTGGACTTTACCAGTTCCTTATTTTCCAGTTCTTGTGTTTCATAAAGGTCTCCATAGTATGCAGCTGAGGCATTTGCCATTTCTTGTGGTTGCATGATTACGGAATTTGTATCCAGATGTTTGGTCTGAGAAACTACCTGACTTGACTGGATTTGACGAAGTTGAAATGTTAAATGCTTGTTTGCACTATTTCCCATTTCATAGTAAGTCACACAAGTAATTCTGAGGACCCCTTCAGCAACAGTTCAGCTCATTTTTGTTTATATTTTTGTAACGTCTTGAGATCCTCTTCTTTACTAAATTGTTTATGTTTACTACACTGTAAAAAAAATCTATAATTTAACAGAATTTTCACTGTTTATTTTATAGATTTTTCCTGTATTCTTAAGATACAGGAAAATATCAATGAAATGACAAAAACAGACTGTGATTGTACATGTCAAATGGAAAATAACATGAAAAACTGTAACTGTGAAGAACCATAAAATTTAAATTTTTCAAAAGAAATTTTTTTCTTTTCTCACAGAAAAATACAGTTAAAATTCATTTGCAAATGTATCATAATTTCACAAATATTTATTTTCTGTTTATGAGATTAAACTGTTAATTTAAAGTTCAATACTGTAAAAAAAAAAAAAAAAAATTAAATAAATAAATTAAACTAGATAAAATTACTGACAGTTAACAGTAACAGAAGTATTAGTTCTGTCAGTTGAACCAGACTTGTTTGTTAATTGACAAATATCTTGTGTAATTACAGGAGGTTTCACAACAAAAGTGTTGAATAAATGTATTTTTGTGAATGTATAACATGTATAAGCACTGATAAACTGTCCAAATACAGTTTTTATCAGTGGACTGGACAACTGAGTCTCATTGAAAATTATTTATACATACATTTATAGGTAATTAGATTGTTTTAATACATGAAAATATTCTTTATTAAACATTAAAAAGTAAAAAAAAAAATATGCAAAATCTCATGTAAAGTTAGGGCAAAAAACTGTATTTTAATTATGGAAAATTACCGTATTTTTATGAGATGGTTATTTTCTGTTATTTTACAGTATTTTTTGGCACCCCTGCTGCCGGAATAACACTGTTTGTTTTTTTTTTTGTTTGTTTTTTTACAGTGTATCTAATATCTTGATCTCTTTTTCTGGGTTCAGTTGGTTTTGTTGTCACTGTTTCCTGAGGGCAGATGACAGTGAAATAATATTATACCTCATTACCACCTTTGCTGTGTCAAACAGAATTGAAGGAGAAACACTCCTGTTATTGTCATCAAAGTGATTTTTTAGTTTGTTCCCTATCTTCTCTCACATAATAGCATCAGAGAGAATGGACACATTCAGACGCCAATATTTCTAAATCTTATTGTTCACCAGGTTAATTTGAAGGGTGGCAGCTCCGTGGTCTGAAATGGTTGCTGGTATAATATTACAGGAGTCCACCATGCTGGTGTCTAGTTTTGAAATACAGATGAAATCTATTTGAGGATAGCTACCATGGACCCCTGACCCTAAAGTAAAGTCCCTTTGCCTGGGATGATGGTAACACCATGCATCTGTTAGTCCAAGTTCTTTAATCACTGCATTTAGAGATGTAGATTTCTTAGAAATGGGTCCAGAATCTGACGGACACTTGTCTGTTTTTGAATTAATTGCACAATTGAAATCTCCAGCTATTATGATGGCTGTTTTTGGATTACCAGCCAAGAGTGACGCCACGTTTTTTGAAAAGTTGGGACAGTCTTCATTTGGAGCATATGTACTAAAGAAAGTCCGCTCTGTACCTGAAACTGACCCCACAACCAAGACATATTTGCCTTGCTCATCTGCAATGTCCTTTTCTTTAGCAAAACAGACAGATTTGTTAAACAAAACAGCAGCTCCTCTCTTTTTTCCATTCTGACAGGAGGCACTGCATACTTGACCCACCCGTTCCCTTCTGGGTTCCCTGTGTTCCCCTGATGATGAGTGACTTTCTTGAATGAATGCTATGGAACATTACATTTTTTTATTGTAAATTATATTCATTTTATTAGTGTATGATACTAAAAAAAAACTTATAGTTTTAAGTGATTTGAAATGTTTATGATGTTAATTTTGGGGCGACACGGTGGTGCAGTGGTCAGCACTGGTGCCTCACAGACAGAAGGTCCTGGGTTCCATTCCAACACCAGTCCATGGGGGTGGGACCTTTGTGGGTGGAGTTTCCATGTGTGGGTTCTCTCCAGGTACTCTGGCTCCTCCCACCATCCAAACACATGCACTGATAGGTTAATTAGTTCATCTAAATTGCCCATGGGTGTGAGAGTGATTGTTTGTCTGTATATGTTCAGCCCTGTGATGAACTGCAGACTGGTGAACCCCACCTAGAACCCCATGTAGCTGGGGTAGGCACCAAACGACCCCTGTGACCCTAGTGAGGATGAAGCAAGTTCAGAAAATGAATGAATATGTTAATTTGGCTCCACAGATTTTTGCTCTGGCTTCTGCCCCCCCAAAGGAAGCATGGGAAACAGGACAGCTCCGTGTTCATATCAGTGCATTATGGCTGTGGTTGAGGTTATCACAAAGGGAACATGGTGCCTTTACAAGTGCATCACCCAGCGGGCTGTGCCACTTCCACACGAGTAGGTCATCAGAAACAGTTTGCTGAAATGACCCGGCACCTCCGGCTCACTCCATTCTGTTTCTGATTTTTGTATGATGGGTGCAGGTGTGTGTGAGGTCTCTTATTGTGTCAGTGTAATATGACCGACCTGCCCTGTAGCAGAGGGTGTATCTGTTTTAACAACACAAACACCTGCACCCAGAACCCGGGGCCACAGATCCACCAAATATTAGCACAGAACAGAAAAACAGGCCTGAAATCTGCTGAAAGTGTAGAGGTGGTTTGAAGAGTTTTGTGTGAATAAGGCTTCATTTGGACTCGTCTCCATGGTTACAGCAGAGGGCGAGCAGGTGGAACAGGTCAGTCCTGATTCTTCAGCAGCCGACAGACTGAAGGTGTGGCCGAAGAAACCAGAACACCTGCACTCTCACCTCCACCTGCCGCCCAACACAAGGCAGACTTACACACAGACCAGCTGACATGGATAAAATTGCAGGATACATTGGTGAAAAAATAGGTGAGTAAAAAATGATGTCCTGAAAAGGATTACACAAAAAATGTGAGTGTTTGAATTTCCTTAACAGGTGTATTTATGTTTCCGTCTGCTGTATAGACTGAAATCTGATCCATCTCAGAAAATACTTATTCTGGTCTGTTTTTACCCACATTTTTACACTTGTTAGTTTTAATGACCAGTGTCATGTTTTATACGTCTGTTTTCTGGTCATTTATTTGTCACAGACACAAAAATGGAACAAATTGTTTACTTTTGTGACCTCCAATCCACTGAAGGTTGTACACATCAGATAGATCCTTCTATCCCAAAATGTTTTGGTAATGATGTAAATGCAAGTTGGTTTTGCGAGCCAAATACACTGTCCTGCGACCCACCTGAGGGTCCCACCCTGGGTTTTGGAATGGATGGTTTGGAATCAGCTTTGGTCGGTCATTCACCTGTTTTGGATGAGTGTGTGGTTAAAAATCATCTACTTGAATTTCCTAGCTATCAGACGTCAGACTTGTATTTTGACATATGTTGGTGAAAGATGTGCAATAGACAGACTGTTGCCATGGTAACAGCACCATGTGTTAGACAGCTGAGCGCTAATATTCATGTTGACTCATGAACATGATACTGAAGTGCAAATATGTGTGTGTTAAGAATGGATAGACTACAACAGATCTTACAAACCCAACTCCAGTGAAGCTGGAATGTTGTGAAAAACATGAATAAAAACGGAATACAATGATTTTCAAATTTGTTTGGACATTTATCCAGTTGAATACATTACAATGAAAAGATACTTAATGTTCGACCTACAACATGTTCCAAACGATGGTTGTTTACCACCTTTCCTTTAACAACACTCCGTAAGCATTTAGGAACTGAGGACATTAAACTGCTGGAGTTTCGTAGCTGGAATTTTTTCCTATTTTTTGCTTGATTTACAGCTTCAGTTGCTCCACAGTCCAAAGTCTGCATTGTCATGTTTTTGTCTTCATAATGAGCAATAGTGATTGAACATAGCTCAGCTTGGACGGGCTGATGCCAGTCCTTCCCCAGGCCTGGGCACACGGAGGCCACAGTGGCTCTGCTGCTGCTTGGATGAGGGGTTCCTCATGGTCACATCTCATCTCAGCCCCACGTCCACCAATGTCCAAGCATTATGTCCACCAATAGAAACACAGTTCTACCGTGAGCAGTGACGAGCCACAGAGTGAGAGCTGAGCAGCGAAAGGACAACAGAGTGAGCAGACGTCTGACACTGGACGGTGTTCTTCTGATTCACTACAAAGCATCAGCTCTTCCAGACACGTCCTCTGCACACAGAACACCCCTAATGCTCAACACAGTTTTAGTGGGACAGGTCTGGACTGCAAGGCCAAGTTTATTTCTATAGCACAACACAACGTACCCAAGGTACAGGTAAAAATGAAAGATACAGTGAAACTAATAAAAATATATGGATATAGAAGATAAGTTATACTAAAGCTGATGAAACAGATACACAAGAACAGGATGAATCCTACTATATCCTACTATATAATGCACGTTCTGTGTCCGTCCGCCTGGCGTCCCATCCATTACACCACAGGAGGGCGTCGTGCTATCGTGCAATGGCACCACGGGTACAATGTCGCTAGTAGTATCTAAAAACACAACCAGAAGATTAAATAAAATAAAAGTCACATGTATTAAAAGCCAGTGCAAATAGGTGCATCTTTAAAAGAGCTTTTACTGCATATGATGACTGCAGGCAGTTCTGAAACGAAGCTGTGGTAACACCTGCAGAGTGGGGCTTGGCACTGATCTGCTGAAATAAGAAGGGACGTCCCTGAAGAAGACACTGCCTGGACAGCAGCATATTCCACTCTAATAATAATAATAATAATAATAATAATAATAATGGATTAGATTTATATAGCACTTTTCCATTCTTCATTCACTCTCACATTCTCCCTCTGGTGGTGTTAAACTACATCTGTCTCCACAGCTTTTTTTCACAAAGTGCGGAACTGTGCCTCATCCTTGCTTGTGAACGACTGAACCTTTGGTTGATGCTCCTTTTATCCCCAAACACACATTGCTCACCTATTCCCAGTTTACCTGTTAGTAAACTGAAATGAAAATGAAATGAGAGTAAAAGGAAACACGGACAATCTGGAAATACTGTACTCATTTCCTGAAAAATGAAAATATGATTCTGAATTCCCTTGGCCTGGTAGATGGTCAACAGGTGTACTTTGTAATGTGTGCTCCAGTCTGTGAAGTCAAAGTGATGGTGTTTGTGTTGCAGGTGATGCTGTGGAGGATGCAGTGAAGAGCGCTCTGGGCGTTGGTGACAAAGACAAAGACAAAGATGACAAGAAAGGAGGAGGAGGAGGGATCCTGTCATTATTTGGAGGAAACAAGAGGGATGATGACGACGACGACAAGGAAGGACCCTTCTCATTTGGAAATGACAAGAAAAAAGACAAAGACAGCGGAGGATTCTTTTCCAGCCTGTTGAAGAAAGATGACGACGACGATGATGATGAAGGGAAACCAAAGAAGTCCGGCTTCGCAGGTCTCTTCTCTGAACAGGAAGGAGGGAGCGCTGTTGGAGGGGGTGGGCCCCAGAGAGACGATAGTGGAGCAGGGGGTGGGAAAGCAGTTGGAGTTAACGACGGAGGTACGTATGTTGAGTGTTAAGAAATACAAACAAACATTCATGTTTCGATCAATGTATTTTTATTTTTTTTTTCAGTTTCAGTTTTTCAAACATACAAAAAGTAAGACAAACACTGAGACATATAACAGAGGAATAAGACACGACAAAAAAAACAACAACAATTAATTAAAAAATAAAATAAAATAAAAGGTTCCACTATGTAATTACCCAATCACTTTGTACACAGAACACATTAACCGGAGTGGAGGTGCATTATCAGCTGTTCTACATAAAAAATAAAAGGATGCCATACCACATTAAACTTCCCATTGATCCCTTCAATGTGTATCTGATCTGTTCTATTTTAAGGAAAAACATGACATCCCATATCCAGCTGCCAAAGGAGGCGGGTCTCCGTGCTAAAAGGGAGGACAAAACAAACATTTACATGAAAAATAACTCCTGCAACAGGATCCAATCATTTGTTTGTAGCATTTCTGTATTTAAAAAAAAGACTCTAAAAACCACTGGGGCTGTGTTTTGTTTTTTACACTGTATATAAATTTAACAATCATCAAATTCAGAGAAGCCTGGGATTTATTAAAATGATGAATAATTTAATAATCCACAATAATATTTATTTGTTTGCATGAGATGAAAAATAGTATATTTGTTAAAATGGTATTTTAACTCATAGACAATTATTTAAAAACCTCCTAAAGAATTTCCTCTCTACATTAAACCATTACCAAGTGATTTATCACCATTTATTATATTATCTGTAGCATTTTTGAGTGGAAAGGTATTTGAAGTATTTTCCTGTATTTAATTTACTTACCATATAGGTGTTAATAAAAGTTCAGAGTAAATTCAGCAGACCTACAGGTGACAGTTAGTGAAGATGTGTGGACTGAGGTTCTGAAGCAGATTCAGACTCTTCTGTGTGTGCACATCATTTTCTAATTCAGTTTAAGACCGTACATCGGGCACACATATGAAAGTCCAAACTGGCTAAAATGTTTCAGTAAAATGGTTCTACCTGTGGCAGATGTAAAACCAGTGAAGCAACATTATTCCACAGGTTTGGGTCCTGCTCCAGGCCTGAGTATTACTGGAGTGTTTTTGAAGCGCTCACTACTGTACTAGGCGTTGGGATCACCCTTGACCCTTTTACTGCAGCGTTTGTCATCACTCCTGGAAGGCCACACCCACCTGCAGGTGGGCACAAGGTGACGGCCTTCAGTGCTCATTCAGCCCACCGCCTCATTCTGACCAGGGGGAGGGAACCTGCCCCCCCTTCTGCTGGACACTGGCTCAGAGGCCTGAGCTCCAGTCTTAAACTGTAACAAATCCAAACATGTCTTTAATTTTAATTCATTAATGATGATTTGTACATTAATTCAAACCAAGGTTCTAATAGTTTTGTATTTTTCAGTATAGTTTAGTTTTTATTTAGTTTTGACTTTTTTCTCTAATTCATTTCATTTAAATTAGTTTTTAGAGCAGGTTTGCTAGTTTTTATTAGTTTTTGTTATTTTCTAAATGCTTAGTTGTAGTTTAGTTGTAGTTCAGTTGTAGTTCAGTGGTCTCTTTTCTCTTCTTCTCTGTGCTCATATTCAAATCAATCCCAGACAGGACTCTGCTGCTTTAGTCTCCATGTTTCCAGGTAGAGTGGGGACCAGAAGACGACTGGAAACCACAAGTGAACACAAGTGACGCACCCTTAAATATCATATGGTGCCAGCAGAGAAAATTGCTTGAGGCAAATAAATCGATTTTGTATGAATCCGACATTGAAAAAGACGAAAACGAAGGGAATTTTATCCATCACTTTTATACGGTTTAGTTTAGTTTTGTAAGAACACAATACAGTTTCAGTTAGTTATGTTTTTTTTTTTTTAATTCTAGTTTTTATTTATTTCAGTTAACAAAAATGTTTTTACAATTCTAGTTTTTGTTATTTTGTTAGTTTTCATTAACGATAATAACCGTGATTCAAACTACATGTTGAGCCAATGTTTCAGAAGACGATGGTGTTTCCATGTTCACCACATAGACCAGATGCATCGGAAAAAGACATCTGATGCTGCTGGAAAGCTGAGAAGATGCAGATTACTGAAATTGTTTCCATGTATTGATAGGATTAGTGGTTCAAAAGTTCTTAAACATTTTAGATCAGTAGATGCTGCTGGGTGTTTAACGGTTGGATAACATTTTGCATTTCGTCCTCTTTATGTGCTATAGATCTGCTTGATGATCTGATGGCAGTAGCTGATGAAACCTCCTCTGACAAGTGATACAACACAAACAAGGACCTTCACCTCTGACAGAAACTGACTCTGCTACAACTCCCCTCAGCTCCACCTTTCATCTGATGTCTGTTTTCCAACAAACCAGACCAGCCTGTCTTTTCTTTTTTCCATGTTCATAGATTCAGTGTTTGATCTTATAAATGCCTGTTGCCAAAGCTCCACAAATACAGTTGTGCTCATGAGTTTACATACCCTGACTGAATGTGCATGGGACGGTCTGGAATGTTCCAACATGACAATGACCCAAAACACAAGGCCAAGTCCACCTGTCATTGGCCACAGCAGAAAAAAAGGGAAGGTGAAGGAGTGGCCATCTCAGTCTCCTGACCTCCATATCATTGAGCCATTTTGAGAAGGTGCCAAACATGCAGTTCATGCAAGAAAACCCAAAATCTGAAAAGAACTGAAGGAGTTTTGCCAAGAAGAATGGGCAGCTTTAGCATCTGAGAAAATAAAGAGCCTCGTCCACAACGACAACAAAAGACCTCAAGCTGTCATAAATGTTAAAGGGGCCGATACAGAGTAGGAAGAACTTTTGGGCAAGGTCATTTAGATAGTTTCTTTTGTTAGTATGTTTTAAAAAGAGCAAACACATTTGTTCGATGATGAACAGCTTCATCCAACCACTAGCCACGTGTCAAAGAAAAGTTTTTTTTATTATGATTCATATTCTCTGAAAAATGGCCAAAGAATCACAAATTCTGCTAGGGTAAGGGGTAGGGTAGGGTAAACTTAGGAGCACAACTGTAGATGTAAAATGAAAAACTGAGAAAACACATTAAAATACTGTTCAATAAAAAAAATAAATAAACCAGAATATTATTTGCAGATGATGGCATGTATTATTGAAACGACACACACATTTTGCTTTTAAAATATCAGTCTTAGTGAGAAATAGGACTTTGATGATAGTAGGATAATGATATTTTGGCAGCAAATTTAGTCTTAATACTTGTGTAAATATCTTCTATGATCACATTTTTATCCCAAATACTGGGGTTCTTTCTATATTTTCAATCTACAAAAAAAACAAAAAAACAAAACAAAAAAAAAACCCTGGGGAGGAAATGCAGAAATTTTGAAAAAGGGTCTCTGCAATGAAGTGCAAAGACAGCAGATTTTGTGAATCAATGCGGAGCTACAAACCCTGAATATGAAGACTAAGGTTGGCCAAGTTGCATGACAGAGATTGGATTGTTTTTTGAAGACCATTTCTGTTGATGCTGTTCCCAAAGGATTAAATTTGACAAATCAACCCTAATTTGACCTTGAAAACGAAGGTGAAGTTTGATTGCCAAAGATCTCATCCTTCCTAAGTTGCACCTAAATACCAAACATGAAGGAGATCAGACCAGACAATACCCCTGCGGCTGAGAAATGATTAACAAACAAGTGCATTTTATTTCAAAACTACAAATTGTAACTATCAAACAATACACATTTTCAGTACATCCTGTTTCAGAAACCACTATATGATATCTTACAATAGTCTTGTCCTATAGTTTTAATGTGAATTTCATACATGGACCATATATCTTGGCTAAAATATGGAAGGAATTCATTTACTTTGAGCAGCTTCAGAATCAGTTCTTCAACAGAGGAAGCAATGACATGCACTTTAAAGTTGCACCATCAGGTTTACAGCGGTCAGGTGGTGGTCCATCATGAAGACCCGCTACATGTCATTCTTCATCCTTCTGCTCTTGTTTCCTTTCATCCTGTTGCACATAAATAACTGTAAAAGTCTGGCTGCTGCTCATTTAAGAATGTCGTTTTACCTCCATGGTTCTTCTTCCTATGACAGTAGCAAGTAGAGATGCTTTAATGTCTTTTTTTTGCAGCATAAATCTGTTGAGTTTTGTGCTTGAAAGTTCTGTATCCGAAACAATAAATGAAAACTGAATAAGACTAACTCCTGGGCTGTTTTCAATCCGTCACTGAGGGAACTGAAGGTCCAGCAACGTAAAGTCCTGAGTGATGGGGATGCTGTTCTCATCGCACAGGAAGTAGCTCTGGATAGTGATGGTGAAGGTCTTCTTTGGGATGGAGAGGAGGACCTGGATCCGTTCTGCTGCCAGCTGGATGTACTTAACTTCTGATCCTGAATCCAAGAGACAGACAGTGAAAATACTGTTGGAAAAACTCTTTGATTTTACAGTAAAGTTGCCTGATGCTTATCAAACGACAGACTGATGAGGAGATTCAACAGTTAGGAGCTGTTAATACATTGTCCAAAAAAGCTTCAGATAAATCCACCTATGCAAGGTTTTACTTTAGACTGCCTTTAAGTTGTGGGCGTTCATGCTTTTCACCAATCTGGGGGAATCATAACTTTAAACCAGGAAGAGCTGACATGGGATTCAGATGCTGGAAAGAAAAGGGATTATGTAAAATAAAAGGTCTATATAGGAAGGGCTCTCTAATGTCTTTTTTTTTTTTTTTAAATTCAGGTTTTTATTGAACTTTTCAAAGGTTTGGTACATGGCAAACTCAATATGTTTCTCCATACAAGAACAGGTAGTATATAATTAACAATGAACTCTGGTGACAGACTTGACATACTCTTTAATCTCATAAACATAAAAAATCAAAAATAAAAGACAGGCAGCAGATACAAAAGCAGGTGGATACATAATAATATCAACTAATAAATATCTGTATAGACACACACACACACCTGTACATACACTCATACATTCATACATGCAGACCGATCTACCTTCATGTAATCCCAAAACCTGTCCCAAAGGGTCACCCCCTCCCCTCTGTCATCACTTCATCTACTAAACATAGATTCCTAGGATACAGTTTCAGTCATTGCACAGACCCTCTAAAGTCTTTGAACAATTAGTGGATAAATATAATTTGCCTAGGAAACATTTAAAAATATATATATTTACAAATAAGGAATCACATAATTATACAAATTAAATGTACATCAGAACCTCCTCTGTCCACTATTGAAAGTATTACAAAGAACCATTACCATAACAAAGGTCTTCTGTCAAAAATGTTATGATGCGCTGTTGGCAGGTACTAAGGACAATCCTCTTTCTCAGTTATCAGCTCGGAAAAATGATCATCAAACAGAAATCTCTGTAGAGGATTGGGAGAGGGCCTGTCTTATAGCTCAAACACAAACAATTAACACCAGCTTTAGACTATTACAGTACAAACAGTTATTTAGAACATATGTCACCCCTGTAAAACTACACCGTTTTAATCCTAACATTCCTGACATTTGTACTATGTGTAAAAAGGAAAATAGGCACTTTTTTTCATTGTATGTGGACCTGCGAGAAACTTCAGAATTTTTGGAAAGACTGCATATAAGAAGTGGATGGAGGTACCAGGACCCCACTGGTCTGCAAATATTGTTTTGAAACTGTTTTGGTATTATTATCGTGGGTTTAATGGAACCAGAAAAGACCTTAATCTAACAATAATTGCTTTCAACTGGAGCACAAATTCAAAGTCATCTGCAAGTCAGCTAGCTTACGGACAGTAAAACAGTAAAATTCAGGTATTTCATTTCATTTTCATTTTATGGTGTTGTTAGTGTTTTTATGAATCACAACTACAGTCAAGTTTTCTGACATGAAAATGTGAGAAGAGAGAAGTTCAGCACAAGTCTGTGAGTCAGGGCTTTTTGGAGCAGCATCTAGTGGCTGTCAGTGGTCAGACAGTTTAACACACTTAGAAGGTACCGGGAGTGAATTTCCACTGCAGCGAAGTCAAAAGACCACTGATAACACTGGTGCTCCTGTCAGCTATGTTATAGCCTGATGTCAAGTATGTGTGCGTACTACGTCACTGCTCCGTCACTCAGTCATGGTCAGCGACATGTTTCCTCCTTCACTAGCTGTTCCAACACCAGTAGTGACGCAGACGTGTTGTATTGTCCAGTTTCCTGGGCTGTGATGGACTGGTCACTGACCTCATGCAGCAGACTCCAGTCTAAGATGACACATTGTCTGCCAGTGCTGGGCTGCATCCAGCGGCAGCTGGTGACATTATTTTTTAGTGGAGCGCAGTACGCAAGTCAGTTTTCAAATACACTGTAACCACATATCACCACTAGGATACGCCAAAGGACACGCACCACTATTTTAAACTATTCATTTAAATTAAAATAAAAATAGACATTATATGTTTTTAGTCATGTATTTTTTACATGTAAATTGCTTACATGTAAACGGCTGTACAAACACAAAGTTTCCTCTCTCTCTCCCTCACTCCCTCACTCACTGCTGCTTGTTTAATCACACCCGATCACCTGGAATCAACACAGGTACGTCACTTCTGGCTGGCAATGGCTGCTCCTCACAGGTTCTGCCCCTGCCATAATTCATGTAATAAAAGGGTTCACTGTGGTGCATTCATGGCATTTTTGTACTGAATTCGTGCCTGTCTTACACTTAAAGCTTGGGAACTGAGGTATTTGACCCTCAGGATTTATGTCGACATGTGGCACAATGTACCATTCACACACCACCGCTCCCTCCATCCACATGCTACTTCATGTGTTCACATTAGGGTGAGTAATACTGAATTGTCCTTCTACCTTGAAGGGCGGCTGTGGCTCAGTTGGTAGAGTGGGTCGTCCAATGACTGAAGGGTTAACGGTTTGAATCCTGGCTCTGACTGTCCACATGCCGAAGTGTCCTTGGGCAAGACACTGAACCCTACATTGCTCCCAGTAGGACCTGGCAGCAGCCGCCCACTGGTGGGTGAATGGGTGAATGTGAAACTTTGTAAAGTGCTTTGGGCACCATGAAGGTGTTGAAAATGCACTAAGTGCAGTCCATTTACCATTTTGAAGTTGAATATTTTGTCCATTTATATTTTTTCCAATAGTCTGTATATAAAAAGAAAACATGGCCACTGTGAAATCATCCATTGGTTTATGGACTGCCGTTCTGATGTGTTGAATTTGGCATTCTGAAGGCAGGTTTGACCACATATGGACAAAAGGATGGATCCGAGGAGAGGAAGTGGTCTGTTAACTAATTCTGGTTGTGTTTCCAAAAGTGAACATCAACAAGTGGCGCTGTAGGCTACATCATACATGACTCAACAGAGCAGAACAAACACAGTATTGTGTTGTTGCTTTCTGTCTAAAGTGGATGTAATGTTTTATTTCATGGATGAGCAGAGGATCAATGAAGTCTCCTCATCATGACCTGTTGTACCAGACATACTCTGTATGCATTTATATGCACTTTTCTCAGAATATCTTTGAAGCCACATCAGTGAAATAGCTGATCAGTCAGGGGAACAATCTGAAGTTAAATGTTACTAAATTAGAATTTATTTGAAAAGGGTGTTTCCAATTTCTCAATGTGCAAAACACCTTAATCCAGCGAGAACACTGTTTTTCTTTATGTTTCCATAAACACATTCCGATGCAAAATATCAAAACAAGTATTGAAGATGTTTGTGGAAATGCATCTGCTGTCATGTTAAGCGCCACCAAATGTTACCACACAGAGTTGTGTTTGATTATGTGTATCATTAGCTAATGGAGCATTTCAAATTATGCTAGTAAGCCACACATTCCACTGGAATTAAATACTGGAACACTTTATAAAACATTTGTGTAACACAATCCTTCGATAGTGTAACTCTTGGTGTAACCAAACCCAACACAGGTGTCTCTTAAAATTGGACATTTTAGCGTCTTTTCAAAAACATAAAACTAACCCTAATCCTAAACCAACAAATGGGTAACATGTGGGTCTCGTGGGGTTCACTTTCTCAGTCAGTCTCAGATGGTCATTTGAAGAAGTGCAGGATTTGTCACTTTCACATTAGCTTCATTTCCATTTCAGGTTGATACCAAAGGCCAACCTCTGGGACTGAAGGGTGAACCTGGTGCAGATGTGTCAAAAACTGCAGTTCCTCAAATTAATGTTTGAGACTATCTCCAAAAGCTGACTCAGTCCTTACAGGATGACGACCAGTAAAAGTCAGTGTAATGTAGCGGAGGAAGGACTGTCTGGTTTTGGCTTTGTGGGAATTTTCTCTTTCATTTTCTCTTTCAGGTTTTATCACCCTATCATCAGTTTTGAGTCTCACCTGAGCTTTGTGGAGTTTATCGGGTGGAGCGTTGAGTATTTTCTGCATCTGAACAGGAGGAACCTGAACACACACCTGACTGTTGTTCCGCCCACTTACTGTCAGCACACCTGGCCTGAGACACACACACTTTTATACTTCTATTGTAAAACCAGAACAGATGAAACATCATAGAAAGGACACTGTTTAACTTAAACTGACAAAGCCTTCAATCTCAGCTATTAATGTAATAAAAATATGACATAATCACTGTAATACTGTGCTCAGTACCTGTAGTAGCGGCGCACAGAGGTGTGGGGGAGACAGGGATAACATGGGCTGTAGATACCGTTGGCGTCAGTATCGAGCTCAGCAGCACAACGGCCACAACCAGTGTAGGAGACATCTGCTCCTAGAGCTGCCAGGATATCAGCCAGTGGAGTGGAGCTATCCAGGACGGGCTGAGGTGCATTCTGGGAAAGTAGGACATCCTGGAAGTGAAAAGCATTGACCTGGACTCTCAGTTCCACCTCACCTGGATGAAGAGAGACCAAGTAATTTAAATATAACTCTGACATACCTCAGGCTTCTATCTCAGGCCCTATTATTTTTCTGTGTGTCTATCTGCAGCCAGGTGCAGATGGACACAGCTGTTTATATCTGAGCACATGAACCAAATCTTATATAATTTTTAGTACAAGTCTCTGCCACGTCAAAGACACCATGAGGAAATGGACTAATACAGGGTGGATTCCTGTGTACAACATGGAATTTGCTAATGTTTTGTCTCCCTGAGAAGGTATGTTCATCAGTTGGTGAGTCAGCTCCCATTACAGTTAAAAGCCCAGTCTCTCAGGAACAGCTTGATAGATCTGACACAAATGCACACTTGGACTAACTTTGGCTTCAGATTACTAGCGGCATTGTACCCATGGTGCCATTGTGTGTGAAAAGTGCCTATACATTATTGTAAATGGACACAGTAAGAGCAGCAGCAATTTTGTAAAAAACTGTTGCGATGTTATTTGTTCACATTATTTGGGAGTGGATATTTAATTATGCATTTAGGCAGTTTGCTTATTTCAGTGCCATCAGTTTATAGTATTTCATAAACAGCAGCAGAACCACTTCCGAAAATGGAGTATGGCGGCAGGGCTGAGGAATTCAAAGTAGAGAGAGGCTAAAATCTCCCAGCATACCTCACAACATTTGAATACAGACATAAAATTGTGCTTAGTAGATAGTCAGGTAATGTTTCTATTCATTTGGTGAGTTTGGCGGTGATGTGGCCTGTGAAGGCTGAGGAAAACCTGTACAAACGCCCTCCTGTGCTGAAACATCAATCGATGGGACACAGAACGTGTATTATATAGTAGGACTGTCACTGTGACACACTGTGCACTGGATGCATCTAAAAATTACACAAAAATGGGATATCAGGAGAAATTGATGATGTGATTACATTTTATATCCGGAAGGTCAGAGGTGAACTTCACTGTGAGAATGTTTAAAAACCCTGTTTGGTTCATTATTCAATGCCGTACTCTGTAAAAACAGCCTGTAAATGCAGACATCCAGTTTCTCATTTTATTTGAATTTAAATCTGTGTCAATAAACCCTCAGGTCTTTATGTTTGCTCTTATAATTTTTCCACACACAGAGCTTTCACACAAATTAAAGTTTAACTAGTGCCTAAATCCCAGGGAGTAGTGGATTATAAAAGACACATTTGCAAATATTTAAACTTTTACACAAACAAGAATAAGGGTGATCATTCAAGTGGTGGGTATTTGCTGGAACCCTGTCTGGAAATGAGTCATTTCTGTGTTAGAATAATGGCAGTATTTTTAACCACACCCAAGTCATTTTCATGTGGGACATTCATTGTTTAGGGACATGTTGGGTGGTGCAGGGGTGGAGGATTAGCTCTTCCACCTCACAGGAAACTTTGGGTTCAATTTTCAGTGGGATCAAAGCCTTTCTGTGTTTAGTTTACCTGTTCTGTCCACACCACATGGATTTCCCCTCCATTAAAAACAGGTGGATACAGGTAAACTCTCATGTCAATGCCCTTGACCTCAATGGTGATGTAGGTCTGGAACTGAACCCTGAGTGTCTTCAGTGGGACCACACTGATCCTAATGTGTGCTATGCGCTAATGCTAATTGCTGTGTAAGTATTATTCATTCATTCATTCATTCATTCATTCATTCATTTTCTGAACCCGCTTCATCCTCACTAGGGTCATGGGGGTCGCTGCAGCCTATCTCAGCTCCTTATGGGTGAAGGCGGGGTTCACCCTGGACATGTCACCAGTTCATCTCAGGGCTGAAATATAGAGACAAACAACCACTCTCACATTCACACCTATGGGCGATTTGGATTAACCCATTAACCTATCAGTGCATGTGTTTGGATGGTGGGAGGAAGCTGGAGTACCCGGAGAGAACCCACACAGACACAGAGAGAACATGCAAACTCCACACAGAAAAGGTCCTGTGTGTGTTAGTATTGGAGGGGTCAAATGCAGCTGGACCAAAATTCCTTATCGGCTAAAATTTCCTTAGGGGGTCAAATGGGTGGCCATTTCTGTCAAAAAAAAAAACAGTTGTCCTAAAGTCATAGAAGTGTGTGTAAATAATGCTAATCCATTTGTGCACAGACTACTGATATTCTCTGACAGTGGAAGCTCTAGTTTCATAAATATTGGATTTGGAATAGCACGTGTATGTGAAAACTTTTGCTGGTGGATGGACGTGACATTACCCATGATGCTCTGGTCAGTCCCAGTACTTTATTAGGAATAAACTTCTAGACTTCCTATTGCTAATTGTGCTCTTCTTCATAAATGTTGGTATTGTGGATCTAAAACAATCCCAGCTGAGACAAAAACACTAAATGTGTCAGTGGACGGATGTGACATGGTTGTTGTGGATCCCATCATACTGATGCTCTGCAGCCATGTCAGCGTTTACACTAATGATCCCTGTGCAAAAACTAGGAGCACTATTATTTATTGGATAGTTTAGCATCAGACTAAAGAGGAAAGAACAATCTAGAATTGTTCTTTGTGTCTAAAAATGCTTCTTATTGTAAAACTGTTGATGTAAACAGTGCTGTGTGCCATTCTTCATGTATGTATTGGTGGAACAGAAGCAGGATGGATCAGCACCATACTCCAGATTGAACCTGTACAAATAAAACATGTGATATGGAGGAGAGAATCTGGGAAGAAAAGTGGGGAATCTAAAAGAAGAGAAGATTTGTTTTTCAGGTCAATTCAGTTCAAACAGAACTTGGCCATTTGTGACATAAAAATATAGCATTAATTGTGCTGAAATTGTTCATTTTTGAGCTGAAAACATAGTTCATATGAGCATCAACATGTTGAACAGAACTGAAATCCTGTCCATTTGAACAACTGTCATTTACCAACACAAAGTTCCTTTGGGGATTCACTTAGATTGATTTCTTATGCACAAAGACAAATATAAGACCTCTAAGCACATTTTAGTTGCTATGGGGACCATAAGCATAACCTTTAATTTTTCATTTATTGCTGGTGTTTTCTTCCAGTAGTATTGGGACAGATCGATGACTCACCGCTGTATTTCTGGGACAAGAGGGTTTCCAGGTCCAGTTCTAAACTGCTGCTGTTTCCTCTTTGAGTGAGTCTTGGCAGAAGAAAGGCCTGCATGCGGGGATCTGCTGGATCTAAAGGCTGTACGGAGCTCCATGGGGTGGAGTGCAGCTCAGGGAGGTCAGAGGTCAAACCCTCCCTCACCAAGAGGACGCGAAAGTCCCACACAGTCGCTGAAGATGATAGTGGCATTTAAGGTCTGTTAGAACGTTTTACTGCTTATGTAGAGTAAAAGAGTCATAATGTAGAGGAAAATTTTGAGTTTCAAAAATAAATTCAAAGTATTTCAGGAATGCAATGCAACTAGATAAAAGTTGTGGTATTTCAAGAAAAAATTCTGTACACCAAAAAATAAGTTGCAACATTCATTCATTCATTTTCTGAACCCACTTTATCCTCACTAGGGTCACGGGGGTCTCTTGGAGCCTATCCCAGCTACATAGGGGCGAAGGCGGGGTACACCCTGGACAAGTCGCCAGTTCATCTCAGGGCTGAACATATAGAGACAAACAATCACTCTCACATTCACACCTATGGGCAATTTAGATTAACCAATTAACCTATTAGTGCATGTCTTTGGATGGTGGGAGGAAGCCGGAGTACCCGGAGAGAACCCACACAGACACGGGGAGAACATGCAAACTCCACACAGAAAGGTCCCACCCCCCGTCAACTGGTGTTGGAATCGAACCCAGGACCTTCTTGCTGTGAGGCACGAGTGCTAACCACTGCACCACCGTGTCGCCTAAGTTGCAACATTATGCATATGAGATTCCTTTATAAAAGTAAGAAAATAACAGATAATATAGGTTCAAATAACGTAGCAAAACCTGAACCAGTTGGTTCAACAGCAAAAAAGTATACTGTATTTACACATGATTTTTCATAACATTATTCCCAAAGTGTCCTCATGGTGGCTTCATTGGTAAAAAAGCACTTGTTTGTACTCATTGTGCTTATTTATGTGCAGAGGACAACACTCGACGAATACTTCTTTAAGCAGCACCATAGTATAGTATAGTATAGTATAGTATAGTATAGTATAGTATAGTATAGTATAGTATAGTATTATACACACACACACACACACACACACCAAAACAAAAGTCCCACACAAACTATTTGGCATTTGCTGTGGCTTCATTTATATCATTTATGCCACACTCATGTAATGTCTCAATAAATGTCACAACATCTACGTAAAACACAAACTACATTCATTTTCCACTGAGGTCTTGATCTTGTGTTGATGATGGAGAGTCAGACCGCTGTGTAAAATCTTCTCCATCACATCTCACAGATGGGGTTCAGTGGTGTTTAGGTCTGGGCTGGGGTGGCCTCATGTGTGAAACCGATGCCTCATGTTCCCTGAACCACTCTTTCACAATCTGATGAATCCTGGCCTCGTCTTGATACTGATGGTTGTTTAAGAAATGAAAAGCTACTTGCTACATCAGTTAAAGGGTTAAAGAACTTGTTGCAGCTGAAACATATATTGGGGAGGAGGTGGGGACTTTTTTGGCTAGAATATGTTTCATTTGATTATCATTTGTATTAACAATCTGAATCTGCAAAATAAGTCAGACAAATACAGGGTCAAGGTGAGAAATGTGTGCGTGTACCTCTGTTTGCACTGAGGCGAGGCAGCCAGTCCACCGCTGCTCCCCACAGCAGCAGCGCCCCCTGCTGACCCCCTGGCTGCTCCACAGTTACAATAGCCTGGAGCTGAGCAGCCGACCTGTGGTGAGACTCTGCCTGGCTGTGCCATGCTGGAGTGCACACACAAGAGGTATTTAATCCTAATTTAAAGGGACTTCAGACAAACTTCCATTCATTTGGTTCAGACTTACCTTGACATAACCACAACTAGCCTAAGCCTAACCCTGAAACAAAACAACTCTTACTCCCTCAAAATGAATGGTTTACATTGTGGACCAGGTATATAAATAAAAACTAACAGTAAAAACATAGATTCGTTAACTGAGGTTACACTAAAAATGGTTTTCAGAACCTCAGAAATAACTTCAAAAATCACATTGAGCAATGGAACACAAATTAAAGATATTAAACTGTGTTGTAACACTTGAGTACCACAAATGGATTAATTACAATTAGGATTTTTAATTTGAAAACCTATATCAGACGTTTAAATACACCACAGTTTTGTAAATCATACTGATGACATGTATTCTTACATCAAACCTTTTTCAGCTTCTATAGATTTGACTTTCCTTATAAAACCTGAAAAATGAAATTAAAGAAAAAGAAAGCAAAATCACCAAACTAAAACTGTTTATGCACTTGTAAACCTGAACTGAAACCAAACACCAAACTACATATAAACTAACAACATTATCATACTACATTTATGTGCAGGAAGCGTCAGAATTACTTGACCAGTCTAAATACAATAGTGTCCATGAGCCTAAGCTGATCTCACTCACACAGAACAGGCTTCATCTTGTTTCTACTGAGGCTCTACTGTCACAGTGCATTCTTGGAATTGTAGTCTGACAAACAATGTTCTGGAGCTGAAAAGCCAACATTAAAACTAAACAACAACTAACTTGTCATTAAAATTAATATAAAACTAATTATGACCTTGTTAAACTAAGTCAAACTGAAATGAAATCTAAAGCTGACCTTCATTAAGACCATTCTGTCCAAGCCATATAACTGACCTGTGCTGATGTGTGTGTGTGTGACACGCAGCAGCGCGTGCACCAGCGTGTTGGCCCTCAGCGACCTCAGGGTGGTGTAGGCGAGGCGGCTCACATTCTGAGGGGGATGACGGGACAGAGACACGAGCAGGGGCCGGCGCTCCCGGAGAAAGGCACACAGAGAGCTGAGAGAGTGGGCGTTAACCTGCTGATAGACTGAAGACACAGAGAGGAGGTTTACTGAAGCAGCTCGCAAAGGATGGGTCACAGCTGACGGACAAGAACTGGGCATCTGTTCTGCACCGTCCCATCACACCTGACCTCTGCCTCAGTCAGCAAATATAGAAGCTCATGTTTAGCCTAAAACATCGCATGGACCATCCCTTCAGGTTGAACAGATGGGCTGTTCAAAGGGGACTCACAGCAGCTTTGAACCCATAAAGACCCAGGACTACTTTTGTGGCAGTTCCAATGAATTTTTCACTATTTAACCTTTCTTAAGATAAGATAAGATAAGATAAGATAAGATAAGATAAGATAAGATAAGATAAGATAAGATAAGATAAGATAAGATAAGATAAGATAAGACTTTAGTTATCCCACCGTGGGGATATTTCACAGTTGACAGCAGCAACATACAACAAGCAAGTGCAGACAAATAAAGACAGGTAGAGAAAAAAAACACAAACCAGTGAAAAATGAAAGATAGAGAAGAGTAAGATAATTTATATTTATATAAATATGTATATAAGTATAGAATTAGAATCTTAAGAAGAATCTATCTAAGCAATTTGTCACCATTTATTATTATAATATTATCCACTGTATTTTGCATTTTTCAGTGTAAATCATGTATTTTCCTGTCTTTGATCTACAGATCATGTAAGTGTTCATGAAAACAGACTCAATTCTAAGGTTATTATGTCAAAACAGAGAAAACTGAAAAAAAGTTACTTTTTCAGCAAAGACATCAATAACTGAATGTTGTGGAAGATGACAGTGTTTCCATGGTAACTATGGAGCCTCTGAACGTCCAAATGGGTCATATGTGATGACCATGAAAAGATGAAGAGCTACATTGTACACCAATTATTGACATGTATTGATAGGATTAGTGGATCAACAGGTATTAAACATTTACATCAGTAGATACTTTTGGTCACAGGTGGTAAGGTAGAATATTTTCTGCCAGTTGTGACCTTACACTGTGAGACAACCTTACATACTTGATTTGACAACTTTGACCATTCCATTTGTTTTTATTGGCTCTCTTCCGCTGAATTACGCTGCCTGTGGATACTGTATTTACACACAGACAAAGAAAGGGGGTTGAAGATGGAGCATCATTCATTTATGCTGAGGATCCACACATATGAAGCACTCGTACACCTTTGTGGGCTTTTTGAAAATTTCATCTTTAAAACACTGATGACACTGTTGGCTGCTGCACAGAGCCCATCAGCCAGGAACTGACTCCTTCAGGGCGTCGCAGGACACATACTCACCTTTTCAGACTACTGGAGAATGTCTGAAAATATGTCTCAGACCATATCTGGATGCATCCTAATGTTTGAATGTGTCTTAAAATATGTCCTGTGTGAGTTCAGACGTTGTGCTAGAGCTCAATATGTCTGATTGAATTTGTCAGTATGGATATTAATGCGAGTGTCTAACCCTAACACTGTCTAAACAGGGCCTTGGTTCAGCTACAGTTTATGCCATACTGTTAAACATTTGAGTCATCTAACATTTGAGCATATTTGATTTTCAAAAAATAAAGAACATGCACCCTTTCACAGCTCAGGGGGCGTTGTTGATGAAAAAAAAAAAACACTTGTGATGTGTACTAAATCAAATTACACAAGTACCACACCACGTTGTGAACAATATTTTAAAACCTCTGGGAACCTACATACTCAAGAACCTGCTAACACCTAAACACCAAGAGGTTTTTGGACCCAATAGGAAGATACTGACTTTTATGATTTTTGTAAATTATCTGATATTAGTTTGAATTTAGTGTGGTTAGGGTGTGGTTATGTTGTACCACACAAATTAATTAGCTATTTTTAGCTAGTGGCTAGTAGCTAGCACCAACATCTATTGAGATCAGGATTTAATGAATGTTGTCTTGTGTCTGGTTTTCCATGAACAGTTTACCACTCAACATAAGAGACTCACAATCATATGCCTCCTTCAAATCACAACTTAAAACACTGGATGAAGGAAAACCAAGCCTGTGACCATCAGTAGATTGTCCTCACTGTGTTGTTCTGTGTGTTTTTAGGATGTTTTGCGTTTTTGCCAACTGTCTTTCCTGTCACCTGCCTAAGGACTGCAGATGGAAATTAGCACTGCTGCTACAATCTGGCATATTTACAGCTGCAGTTGTTGTATATGTTCATTAATATGCACTGTCCCTAATAAATAAATAAATTAATTAATTAATTTAAAAATTAAATAAATTCATAAATGCAGTGGTACCTGCAGGGGAGGTGGAGGTCGTGACCTGTCCCAAGTTGAGCAGTTTGCTGCAGTAGGTCGACTGCAGCACCGTCTCTCCTCTCCACCTGTCTTCATGGACCTGCAGTCCTAAAAAAAACCATCAGCCTCATTACATTTCTGTTGTTGCAGAGAGGAAGTAATGAGGGCTGCAGTTTGTCAATTCACACTCATTTCCACAATAAAAAGTAACAACGATACTGGTAAAGTGAAAAATCGACTTTGTTGCAAATATAATTCACAGGTTGAAAAATATTATTAGCTATTGGAAAAAAAATCTAATTGTTTGCTGTAAGTGTAAAAAGACATGTATGACCTGGATCAGCACTTGTACTAATGTTGTAAAAGTAATGTTCTAATGTTCCTTTCACATTTCATGTGTTTTTCTTGTATTTCATACATGTACTTCTTGTATTTTTTTTACCATCCATCCATCCATCCATCCATCCCTTATGGGTAAGGAACCAAATATGGTCACTTCATTGACCTTAATTTTCTACATAAAAATAAAAAATTTAGCATTTCACTAAAGTAATAAAGTCTTGTTATGTCCTCCAATAACAACATTAGGGTTGAAATTTTGAATTTCAGAGTATTTCTATGACATCTCAGTCTCTGTCGGTGGAGGGATACGTTGTTCAAAACACTTTGGATTGGGATATCTGGGATCTAATCCAAACCAGCACAGATGAAAGATTAATTTCCTGATCCTGGGTGGCAATCTAAGACTTCCAAATCCTGATCATTCTGATTCAGATTTTTTTTTAATGGCAAAACCGGTCTATAATAGGTAAAGAAAAGTCTAGCACTTGAAAACAGAGAGAAATGATCCATATTATTCCAGATATGAAAACATGAGTTCTTGGATACATTGGCCATAATTAACATCAACTTGAGTCCAAATTACAGCTCCCATCCAGAGTTTATGTTTAGAGGAACATGGAGTCCTTCTATTGATATCATATTCTGGCCTTAGCAAAGCCACAACCTAAGCAATCAAAGATTTACATGTAGAAATAGAGGGAGTTCATCTCTGATAAGCTTCAACATAATAGCTTTCCTTGACAACATTATAAGAGATTGAATAACGTCTTCATATTGTATCAAAGAGTCACCAACATTTCCAAGCATACATTATTTCAGGTATCAGCAAATGTTTACCTGTTGCTTTTCTGAAACTCTTGAACAACAAAGAGCAGATTTCTGAAATTAAGATCTTTACATGAGTAAAGTCTACAACAGAATACTTGAAAAACCGGATCATAACCTGAACACTCATGTCCATGGTGAACCTACTTGCTGAGTTTGTAAAACCCCATTTAAATATACGACAAAGACCTCTGGATGCTGCAGGAGGATCATATCAGAGCTTATTCAGAGCTGAGGGTAGGATGAGTAAATGTACTTGGCTGTGTAGTAAAGTTAGAGGGGGCCGCTGTAGGCTACTGTAATGAAGGGAGTAGAATTAGCTGAACATTCTGTTGCTGTTGTACAAAATGGCTGGCAGTACAGCCAAACAACTTATACTGCCTATATTTTAGTTTTTTCCTCTGTTTACACTCTTTACTACAGTTGAACAACTTATAGTACAGGATGTTTGTATGAAGTGAATGTTCAGTTTGGTCAGTGGTAATATCAAAGGGTAATATTTTAGACAGAAAGAGTTTCCCCTCTTCACTTCTGCAGGTACACTTCAAGTGTCACTACCTGTTGTTCTAACACATAAAATAAATGCACTTTTCTGGTTTGTAGTTGCACACATAAATATGGCAGTGTGGGTGGTGTATCATGTAGCAGCGTTTGTTGGATGCAGCTGCATCTGTACCTGTGATGAGCAGAATGTCTCCAGGACGGACGGTCAAGGCCCAGAATGCTGCGCGGCGCCAGAACACCACCTTCATGTCGATGCATGATTGGTCTGTCACTATGATAGATGCAAGAGGAACGAGGGTCCCCGCTGACGGTCCCGATCTCACCTGGTATCCAAAACTCAGACATTAATTAACAGACATAACATGTGATTTCATCAGCTGGTGGACAGATTTATTACAAGATGCACCAAACCTTAACCTCCCTCAAGTGACAGGGATGGACAACTGCCACTAAAATGGAATACCGAACACCTGACTTGTCACACTGAACCAGAAGTGTGGTGGGCCTGCGGGGCTCAGTGAGGCGGTCCTTGTTTACAGGTGCTTCAGTCCTGGACTCCTCAGACAAACGAGATCTCTTGCAGTCAGGTGACTTGGCAGTCAGTGTCTCCTGTTGTTCTGTCTCCTGGGAGCAGAGCAACCCCCCACCTATGGTGGTTTCCAGGACAATGCCCCCTTCCTCCACCCTCGGGGTGTTCCAGGGCTGGCTGAAGAGCTCAGCAGAGGCCACAGGTGAGGGTGTTGCAGGACTGAAGAGTTCTGGGGTGCTGGAGGAGGCCGAGGGTGGGGTTTGGGGGTGTGTCTGTTGGGTTTTCTGCGGGCTGGTTGCTGATTGCACATCACGCCTCCCCTTCAGAATTAAAGCCTGACTCAGAGTCCATGTGGTGAGGTACTGGGTGTGGACGGACACAGGAGGGGTGACTGCTGAGGAAACATGCGGAGGTTCAACATTTGGCTGAGCTGCAGGGAAACAGCTGTCCAGATACTCCTGAATGGAAGCGGAACACTCATCTTCCATTTCACTGTTTGATTCTCTGTTTTGGCTAAGGTGGCATTCTACAGGCCTGTGAGTGCCACACCTGGACTCCTCAGTTTTGTTCTTAAAGTTGCAGCCTGATCCTGCTGGTCTTTGTGACACCTCTGAGGTCAAGTCAGCCTCTGAGGACAGATCCTTCTGATGAGGGTTTGTGTGAAGATCCAGGCCTGGTAAACCCACTGTGGTTCGGTTTGTGTGTCTGTCTGACACCTGACGCTCAGCTTCTATAAAACAAGACATTTTCTCATTTTGCAGTTGTAGCTGTTTAGTCAGAGGTTTCACAGATGTCTGTTTTACCACAGTGCTCTGTGGGTGAACACTCTGGGCCATAGAAAATATTTTCACTGCAACACAGTGGGTATCCACTGAATGGCAGCACAGTATCTATCTATCTATCTATCTATCTATCTATCTATCTATCTATCTATCTATCTATCTATCTATCTATCTATCTATCTATCTATCTATCTATCTATCTATCTATCTATCTATCTATCTATCTATCCACACATAGATGTAGATATAGATAGACATATTTTCATATTCTATATAGATATTTTTTATATATCCTTTTATTTTTATACTTTTTGTGGTTGTTGTTTCAGCTGGTTCCTTAAATAACGGACAAGTTGTTTGTCTTTATCTCATTTTTACTATTTTTTTTCCCACCAATTCAAATAATCATTTAACTGAATCAAAACAAAGAAAATAATCGAGAGATTAATTGATACATAAATCAATTCTCAATCAATTCAGCTCTTCCGAGAGCACCTCCTGTCCTAGCACTTTCAAACATTCCATTTTAAATATTCTAATAAGGTTTTTCCAGGATAACCACAGATTCTTTCACGATTATCTCTGGACCTGCTGCGGTGGTCCGGCCTCTTCCCTGCCCTCATCATCACCACTCACTTATCCTCAACCGCCTCCATGTGTCTCCCCCTACTCCCCCCTTCTCCCCTTCTCCCCCTCTCCCCCAGTCCCTATCTCTATCGCTCTCTCTTTTTCCCCTTCTCTACTCTCTCTCTTTAACCCCAACTGGTCAAGGCAGACGGCCATCCTCCAGGAGTCTGGGTCTGCTCCAGGTTTCTGCTGTTAAAGGGAAGTTTTTCCTCGCCACTGTCACCAGTCACAAGTGTTTGCTCCAGGAGGATTCTGTTGGGTTTCTGTAGAATTGACTTAGAGTCTGGTTTTGACCAACTCTATATATAAAATGTCAAGAGATAACTTTTTTGTGATCTGGCGCTATATAAATAAAATTTGATTGATTGAGTGATTTAATTGGTTTTCCCCTGTAAGTCGCTTTGGAAAAAAGCGTCTGCCAAATGCGTAAACATAAACATAAACATAAATAATCGATAGCTGCAGCTGTAATCTGCATACTTCTCCTGTGGCCTCACCTGCTGCAGGCTGCAGTCGTCCATCCATCCAGGTGAGCTCTATGCGTCTCCAGCCGGTGGGGAGGCTGTCCTCACCCTGAATATCAGCTTCAGACACTGAGTCTGGGCTGGAGGAGGGAGGAGGAGGAGGAGCCCCGAGGAAGACATGGATCTTTGAGCGGTCACCCATGTTCTCTGATGGAAACCATACAAGAACAGCAGAAACAAGCACAAAATTAAATGAGTTTTTAATAAAGGGAATTTGGCTGTCACTGTTAGGGAACTTTCACACCTGTCTTGTTTGTTCCTGGGATTCCAGACTGATAAGAAAAAAATATGCAGGTGTTAATCTTCAAAAAACATAACACTGAACAAATTAAAAAGGAGATGAACAAACAACATCACTATCCGATGCCTTTTACACTGATGATGACAACAAAACTGTCATTGTACATTTGTTTGCTTGTCTGTCATCAAATTTTCACCATTTTATATGAAAGGAGAAATGTCCCAAACCTCCATTTGTCAGCATGGGGTGAAATTTATTTTGGTTAAAACTCACTTAATTCTGCTAATTCCTCCCATGCATGTACAATATCTCAATCTTGTGTAAGAAAATGTTTGACATTTCAAGGCCAAAGGTCAGGGTCACACACAAATAAATGAATAAAATGAAGTTGTTGTGCATCATTGCTGTAAATGGTCTGATGTGGAAGATTTAAACTGTCCTGTCAGAGGTCGTTACCCTCTGAGAACTTTGTAGTTTGATATGAAAGTAGAAATACCTCTGATTGTTTCATTGTGACTTCTTGGATTAACTGCACAAGATGCACTAAAAGGGTACAAACCTGCACCATGGAAGGTAATAATTCAATGAGAATAAGCATGGGTCCTATCAGGCAGTGTTGCAAAGTAATACTCCACTACAGTACTCAAGTATGTTTTGGGAGAATTTGTACTTTACTGACTATCCTTTATTGAAGTGGCTACTGACACAGTACTGTGGCATGAAATATTGGTTTGTCTATTACCACAGAGCCAGTCAACGCCCTCCTTATATCATGTCTAGACTGGTTACTTATGTCCCAAAAAAATACCAAGGCAATCATATCACCAGTAGGTCAACCTAAGTCACAGTAGATATTTAGCTCACCCGGTAACATACATATATCATATGTATATACAGTAGTGATGACGTTCAAAACAGTTAAAAAGCAAAGGTTCAGGTCATATGATGCTCCATCGTTTCAGTTGGAGTGAGGAACACCCAGGAATGAGCTGCCAGAGGATCTCAGGTTACGTCCAGGGTTCAGGAGTTCAGCTATATATTCTACAGCTACCCTCTCCATGCCTTAAAAGTAATAACTAGAAGTTCAGTCTGGTCTGAATGGGAGCCAGGAAATACTGCCAAACTAAAAGACAGAAACGTCCCAGAATGTGAACGGTGACGACACTGTGTGATACAGTTGTGCTCATAAGTTTACATACCCTGGCAACATTTGTAAATGTGAACCACTTTTTCAAATGAAAACATGAGAGATCAGAGAAAACACATTTCTTTAATTTTACTATGACACATCTAAAAAAGCACAATCATCAAATAAAATTTGACAAAAAGAAAAATGGACAATATTTTACTAATTTTGCCAGGGTACGTGAACACAGCTGTACATTTTGTCACACCAAAGGAAAGCAGTTATGCTTTTTGTGTCAGTTTTTGACTTTGCTATTCCTGCTTAGCCTGTCATTAACAGTCAGCAACAAACAGCTACGTCATTTTTGTTAATTATGGAACTGAACATTTATCTTTTAAATCTTGTACTCATTTAACGTTGTGGTGGCACACAAAAGAACAACAAAACCTGACACTTTCCATTTGCTCAAAGAAAGTTAATTCATAGTTTTGACATGGATGTTTGTGCCTAAAAGTCAGGGATCCTCAAAGGCTGTATTTGCAGGATGGGAAATGGGACTTTTCCAGTGACTAGGGTCCTACTTAATGCTTTCAAGGATGTTTACGTGGATTCTCAGGAGGGGTGTGTATTGGCAAGAATCTGGTGATACAATACAAATCACAATACTAGGATCACAATATGATATATCACTATGTATCATGATAATGTTAAAAAGGCAATTTTTTGTTTGTTTCTTTTTTTTAAAGATTATTTCCTGGAAGGATTGAATTATACTAGAAATATGTACAAATACTAAACATATTTTTATTTCAGAACAGGATCTAATGCTATATCAGAACATTTTTCTAATTCTCATAGTTTCCAAAGGAACTCCCATCTGCCTCTCAGACAGTAAAAAGTGCTTTTAGGATGCTTCAAATAGCCATTACTTAATAAAACAGTGTTAAATAATAATAAATAAGATAGACACAATAAAGAAAACCAAAAAAACAAAAATAAACCTCCGCCATATCTGCATTTGAATAAATACCTAAAAATACAGTACTTTTTAATATCGATACAGTATTGTGAAATGAAATATCGTGGTATATTGCAGAACTGATATTTTCTAGCACCTCTAATTCTCAGTGCTCTTTAATCCTATCATATCTCAACTTTTACCTACAGCAAATGTTACGTTAGCTACAGTATCACAGGGCTAAAATGGGTGGACACCAAAAGGTCAAAAATGCTTCCAATCAAACAGCCAAATGCATCGCTGGTGCAATATGCATTTAAAGCGACAGTGGTTGATAGTTTTTTATGTCCCTGGGTTGAAAAATGTCACAATTACCTTTCAGAATATTGTAATCCAAGTATTCTGATAGAAACCAAGAATTCTACCCCTGTCTGCGGACTACCATGTGACACCCTGTTTATACAGTTTATATAAAGCATTGTATTACAGGAGGTGTGTCATCAGGTGCTGAGTGTTGATTGTCTGTTTTTAACCTTTTTTGTTCTTTTGCAGGAAATTGACTTGATGCTTGTCATTTACCCGCTCATCTGATATCACAATGAGCTGCCTGTCTGCTGCTTTAGGCTGGTTATTCCTGTCCAGAATGCATAAAACTGAGACTGATGTCTGTGTCTTGGGAGGTAGGTACATGTTCATCACATTGGGTGTCACATGAGAGTGTGGACAAAAACAGACCTAAAAGTATGTTTTATAAGTGAAAACGTGTTGTATCGCTCATCAACGTCCCAGTTCCGCCCAGTGTTTTACAAGAATGACTCAGCATAAGCAGCTCACAGGTGGAAACGATAAAGGGCTGCAAACATTCAAACTACCAGAGGCTCCACCAATCAGACGACCAGGCTACAGGGGCGGTGGCGGCCGATGCTGATGGAGGGGTTCAGCTTGGGGGGAAGACTTGAAACCAGCTTCTCATGTGGATACTTCTGATGACTGGAAGGTGTATCCAAGTGTTAGGACAGACAGGCTGTGGCCAAATAGTCTTTTTTTGCTTGAAAAAGGATCAGAAGTGTCAGCCATTAGAGCTGGTCAGATTCTCCAAGTCTTAAGAAGCGGAGTTTCAGTAGTTCCTTTAACATTTCCACTGGCATATGACACACTGGCCCAGCTTTTACCGAGGGAAAAGCAACACCATCCAACAATTCCACTGAGTTTTAACATCAGGCCACGTGAATACAACAAAAATGACTACATTGCAGACGGGACACACATTTTTCATCTTATCCCATAATAGATAAAGTCTCTCTGACCCCACCAATTAGTTTGTGTGTTTTAGAAACAGAAAAATGGTAGAGTTAAGGTTAAGGCATGAAACTCACCAAACCAAAGCTAACTTCTACGTCTTACTAAGATTATATACATTTCCAGTCATGATCATCTGTAAATATGGGCACTCACATACTCTGGACTTCGTAAGCTCCAGTCGATTCTGATTTTCTTTCAGTTGAATTACCTCTGTTAAAAAAGAGAAGCTCTGTTTAATATTTTATCTTTGTAATGTTACAGCTCTTCTTATTTTATATCAGTTATTTAAATGAGAGTAAAACACAATTGATATGAATGGTGTACTTTCATGATTATAAACCTCAATAAAAAACATTCTGGCCAAAAAACTAACCTCTATGTGAGTTCTTCTATGAAACTGGTCCCTAAAAACAGGACACTGGGGCTAAAAATTCAAACCAGATGTCGACTAATGTTATGAAGCAAGTTTAGAAGCACTGTGGGTCTATTTTAAAACTAAATACTTACTGAGATAAAAGAGAAACTATTTTTCAGATAAAACATATTTTTACATTATTTTACATTATTTTAATACAAAAATCTGTATGTAACACAGTCGAAAGGACACAAAAATTACACGCTGCTATTTTTTTGAATATCTTTTTATTCTCTCACAGGCACATTTTGGGAATTGAACTAATTATGCAAGGCAGACTGAATCGTCAATTGAACCATTCTCAGAATTCCATCATTAGGCTTTTGACAAATCCCAGTCATAGTTCGGTGTGATACCAGTCATCCCTGTGGCGACTCTGGTACAGTTGTCTTTTATACTTACCTCCGCCAAGGAGGTTCTGTTTTTGCCGGCATTAGTTAGTTTGTCTGTCTGTTTGTCCGTGTGCAAGATAACTCAAAAAGTTATGGATGGATTTGGATGAAAATTTCAGGAAATGTTAATACTGGCACAAGGAACAAATTATTAAATTTTGGTGGTGATCTGGGTGGGGTGGGGGGGGCACTGATCTGCCTTGGCGGAGGTCTGCGCTCTTCAAGTGCTTTTCTAGTATTGATGATGTTTTGTCTGTATTTTTAACCTGTGTTTTTAAATCTATTGTGTGTTGATTGCTTGTTTGTTTGTTTTTAAATGGACTCCCAAGTCTGCAAATAAAGATGATGATGATGATGATGATGATGTTTCACAAAAATGACCACTGTTGCAAAATGATTCGCAATTTATATGTGTTTAACTGGGCAGGTTCTGCATGTAATGCAAGTGGACACAATGGGTTACATGCAAAACCTGGAATGAAACTGAGATTGATGAAAAACACACGTCTGGATTAGAAAAACCAGTAGGATTGACAAAGTTAACACAGTGTCTTTATTTATAGCGCTATATAAGATCATTTACAGACATGTGGTCCAGATCAAATGCACTAACACCTAGGTAGTTTTTCATGTCCCAAATTTGGTCCTATTTTTGGCCCCAATATTTTATTAAAAATTCATTAATTTTGGGATGGCTCAGAGTAAGAAGACAATTTTTTTGCATTATTCTGAGGTCATCATTAGGTACATCCTGGGGGGGGATATGTCTAAATTTCTCTTTTATTGGTTTAAAAAGCTGGCAAAGTGCCAGGTACCAAAATGAACCTGGTTTCATAGAAGCACCCATGTCTAATTTGTCCAAACAGCATTTTCTAAGGAATCAAAAATCTTTTTAAAATCTAACGTAACTCTAAAGCAACTGTGTAAATCAGATTCACTGTACACCAAAGTTCAGAGGTCACAATAGCAGATCACAGACTTGTCATATGTCTTCATAACATCAGTTATTATTTTTTCCAGTAGCAGAAAAACATTGCATTACACAAAATAAGTAGGTTAACACATAGTAAAACTATGGTGTGCAGAGACGGTAAAGAATCAAAATACACTGAAATGTCAAGCAGCATTATTTCTCATAGGTTACAGCACAACGCTCTGTCAAATACAATATAAAATACCTGACTTGTATCTCTATAAAATACCAATATGTACACTGTATTTATTTTGCACATATACAATTTTTTGCTCATTTTACTTTATTCTGTATTTTGCCCTGTTTTTGTTGTGAGTTGTGTGCCTACACTATTGCACCATGTATGATTATGCAATGACCATAAAGATTTATCTATCTATCTGTATTTACATTGACATAAACACAATTCAAAGTAACTGAGCAACTGAGTAGGAATGTTTGAACAGTGCTGTTATTTATTTACATGATCTGCACTAACCCTCTGAAAAGGAGATCATATGACAAGGTAAGATCAACTGTGATTAGACTGTGAGATGACCCAGCGCCATGGGCCAGTAAACTTCATGACTAACTTCATGAACACAATGACCACGAAGCAAATATGGGCTTTTCTTGTTCAAATGCCACAAGAGGAATTAGTAAGTAATTTCAGCTACTTACTAAATATTAACACGTCACAGTAACTTAATGTACTACCTTTACCCAAAGAAGAGGATTTTATATATCTCACATTTAAAGTGATAGATAGATAGATAGATAGATAGATAGATAGATAGATAGATAGATAGATAGATAGATAGGTAGATAGATAGATAGATAGATAGATAGATAGATAGATAGATAGATAGATAGATAGATAGATAGATAGATAGATAGATAGATAGATAGATAGATAGATAGAATAGACTTTATTGATCCCAAACTGGGGAATTGTAGTGCAGCAGCAGCACAACACACAGCAAAACTAGAATATAAGATCAACATAGAATACAAAAGCAAACACACTATACATAATAAATTAGAAAAATAAACAGAAATGGTAGAAAAACAGTTAGGTGCAACAATAAACTGTAATGTGCAACGTAAAATGGAATTGTTCAGTAATAGCAAAGTAAAGTGGCAGCTTTTTTTGTCTACTGTGTAGGCTTTAAAGGAAGGTACACAAGTATAATGTCCTGCCTGCAGGCATAATTTAGCTCCATTAGCTATTGTTACATGACTTAATTACTAGCTTACTAACTACAACTGGCCAGCAACTGCTAAGTATTATATTATACATAACTACAGCTATCAAGTAAACAGTTCAGTTAGCAGTGTGGTCAGAAGTAAGGTGGCATTATCCTGGTGAATTTCGGCCATATTTGGACAAGAAGCTCCACCTTCTTGGTCAAATATGGTCACCGATGGGTGATATAAGAGAGGTCTCGCCCACTTTGTATATACATTATATTACATTTCCACAACAAACTGTTTCTTCATGGATGTGGCATAAGACTGGTGGGTGCTTTGGATGCTTCCTTCACTGCAGCCATGCGTTTGATGTTTGCTGCCAGTTTCAGTTACACTGCTTCCTCCACCTGCTGCCTTCTGTCATGACAAAAACTGCCCCTTCAGCTGTACAAGACATTCTGTTTAAGCTCATGTCTCTATGTGTACCTGAAGACTGTAATTCAGCTGACATTTAAGTTCTAAATGCCAAACCTTTTGGTTAAAATATCTAAAAGACAGCCTGGGAGTGAAAGGTTGACCACTTTCCCTGTGTAAACCTCTGCCAGCATGAAGCTATATGACATGACTTTTGAAAACAGTAACTGGTTAGAAGTGTTGCAGTACAAAATACAGTCAAATTAGGAATTTTTTCATCTTAATAAAAAATAAAGTCAGAATTTCTACTTAAATAAATTAAGTTATCTTAAAATTTTGGCTTAAAAACTAAAACTTTTACTCTTTATCTCATATGTTTGATATGCTGTAATTTTATTTTATTTTATCTTTTGTTTTTTTGCATAAAAAACAAAACAAAACCATGAAGCAGGGAGAGTCATCAGCAGACAGATGATCATTTTAATGGCTGTCAGCTCTAAGTTTAGAAAAGAGACACTTGAAACCTCCTCACTACACACACAAATACTCAGGATAATATTTTTAGATGTGGCCCACCAATAAATTCTCCCTAATAAACTCTTTAAAAATGTACAATGTAAAAAAATAAAACAAAATAAAAATAAAGAAAGAAATACAGAAAGTAACAAAGACAAAAATTCATTTAAAAGTCTACACTGTCCATACTGACATAATTAGATGGGTCAGTAAGGAGGCCTGGCAACAGGATGTCTCAAAGACACAGTGTTTGCTTTCAAAATAATACAAACAATTACAATTACAGTAATTACAATTACATGTCAATTTTTATTTTACCTGAAAAAAGAGTTTGAGGATTACTTCCTCAAAACACTTAATAAAAATCTAAATCTGGGAAGGATATGAGGATATAATATGTTGAACTTTAATGAGTGGACCTGTAAAGCTTCACATTTTAAAGCAGTGCGGAAAAATAACAAACATTAACTTAAAGTAAAATCCAAGGACTTGCATTTCCCACATCTTTCCAATTCCAACATTCAAGGGCAAATAACATTAACCCAACATCTAAACCACCAAACAAGCAGAATATGAAATACAGAATATACATAAACCCAGCTTGACCAGCCATGAAGGCACAATACATAAATGTTAATGTATCAATAAGTCCTCAGTGATATTAGCTTGATAGGGGCAATGCTAACACTGTTGCCTCACAACACATTTTCGGATACAAACCGTAATGTGTATGAAAATATTTTTGATTGCAAATATTTAAATAATATTTATGCATTTACAGAAAAAGACATCTAAAAAGCAGATACTATTTTATATTTCCTGTTTGTTCTCTTAAGTATTCTGCTTGTCTTCTGAACTTGTTTTCTGTGTTTTGCTGCTGTAAACACTGCAATTTCCCCACGGTGGCATCACTAAAAGTCAAATCTTAATATTCTAATTTGTTTGTCCTTTTTACTTTGGTTTATTCAGCAATTCCTTCTCAATAGGACACCAAAGAACACATCCTTGTTTGTCCAGTTGTGTTCATTGCACAGGTTTTTAAATGATTGAGAAGGCTGAAAACCAGTGCTCCACACTGGGGCATGTGAGTCAGGAATGTGAGTGCTTAAAGTTCTGCCATGATGCTGTCTGCAAAGCCTGTCCTCCTCAGAAAAATCAGATCTCTTGTAATTTTACTACAAAAGTTTAGTACATAGAACATGACTTTTTACTGAGCTTTGACTCTCATAGCACTTCATAGTCTTCCTCTCAATTTTTTTTTGTCTTGAAAAAGGTGTTTTCAGTAGATTGGTAATAAGGTGTGGTGTACGAGGGCCGTTCAATAAGTTCATGGCCTCACCCAGAACAGAACACAGACTGATAATTTATATTTTATTTTTTAACATAATCTCCATTTACAGCAATGCACTTGGTCCATCGATGTTCAAGCATCACTATCCCATCATGAAAGAATGTAACATCCTGTATTATAACAACCAGTATTTCTGGGTGAGGCCATGCACTTATTGAACAGCCCTCGTAGCGGTGACAGCAGATGACATTTTCTTTTCACTTAAACTCAAGTTCATATTGATCACAGGTGTCAAACATGTGGCCCGGGGGCCAAATCCGGCCCGCCAAAGGGTCCAGTCCGGCCCTTGGGACGAATTTATGAAATGCAAAAATTGCACTGAAGATATTAACAATCAGTGGTGTAAAAATCATTTTAATTCAGGTTCCACATACAGACACATATAATCTCAAGTGGGTCAGTCCAGTAAAATACTATTGTAGTAACCTACAAATAATGACAACTGCCAATTTTCTAGTTGTTTTAGTGTAAAAAAAGGAAAATTACACGAAAATGTTTTACACTGACAACTTTCCTTTCTCTAAAAATGTGAATAACCTGAATAAATATGCACAATCTGAAATGTCTTAAGAGATTTAAGTGCAATTTTACCAATATTCTTCCTGCCTGTAAATATTTTGTTTTTGTAATTGTAAAGTAAGTTGTAAAGTAAGCACATGTGTAAATGATAAACTGAGGCAGAATATTGTTAAAAATGCACCTGTTTTTCTTAAGACATTTCAAGTTGTCCATGTTATTCAGATTTTTAAGGAAATGTTATAGATGTAAACATTGACATCATTTAATTTGACTTCTGTCACTGTTATTATTGTAGTGATCTGGCCCACTTGAGATCTTACTGGGGTGAATGTGGCCCCAGAATTAAAATGAGTTTGACATCCCTGATATAGGCTATCAGAATTTCATGACAAAAGTTTGGGGTTCCACAGGGCACATTGATGGGCCCAGATGATGTAATGCCATTTAACATCAAAATACGACTGGCTAATGATTCTGTCACTAATACTTATTGTTAATCAGATGCGCAGTCTTTCAACAACAGGACAGCAATAGCTGGCAATTACTGTGAGGTGCTAGTGACTTTTGGAATGTCCAAAATATCAGCCTAATCTCAACAAAAATAAGTAAATATTCACATAAGTGAAGAAGGTCTTGCTGGTTCTGATGGCCCGCAACCGCAATTAAGGTAGTAATACTAGTACTTGTAATTTAGTTTTTTTTTTTTTATTTCCGTCCGACTTTTAAGGTTTGCCAAACAACAACACACAAACAATGCTGTAGAGGTGTCATTATTGTTTGATTATTGTAGACTTTTAATTTGAAGGCAGGAAGTGGTCAGTTTAGATGCCTTAGCACTAGCTTAGATGCTAAAAACTAATTTAAAATGTCCAACACATGTTATTAAAAGCTGTATTTTCTTGAAATTAAAACATTACCCCACCTTGTCAACATAACATGTCACAATAGTGTACTAGACGGGTTTAAGCCAGTATGAAAACAGTCGCACAGATTAATATTGTACCTTCTGTTGGCTGAAACATTCAAATATTAACCCTTAGTGGTCTTAGCCTATTTTCGACATTTTTCAGTACTTTTGATTTTGCCTTTAAATACTATATAAACAAATGTTTACTATACCTATGTTTGGTATCTTTTTTTTTTCTGCACAACTTCATTTATATCATCAGTCTATTATTTTTCCACTTTAACCTACTATAAAACATAAAAGGCCAAAAAACACACACAAAAAAACCTATAAAATCTAATTTGAAAAATGTATTTAATTTATTGCATAGTTTTATTATTGTAGACTTTTAATTTGAAGGCAGGAAGCGGTCATTTTAGCTGCCTTAGCACTAGCTTAGACGCTAAAAACTGATTTAAAATGTCCAACACGTGTTATTAAAAGCTGTATTTTCTTTGAATTAAAACATTATCCTACCTTGTCAACATAACATGTCACAATAGTGTTCCAGACGGGTTTAAGCCGGTATGAAAACATTCGCAAAGGTTAATATTTAGCTAGGGCTCCATCACTGTTTCCACATATCACTAATGTTGTGTCTCTGCTCTGTTCGGACAAGCGCAGCTGCACGTGCACACACCGGCACGTGCGGAGGGTGTCGGGTTACTTTAACCGGAAGGGGCGGCAGGAGGAGGGCGGAGCCGCCGGATAAGTTGACTTTTCTAACTCGGTGTGCCGTCTGCTCTCGCACTGTGCGGCGCTAACCGGCTCTCAGAGTCTCCCGGGGTACTGGATATTGAGGGAAATTAAACATGTACCGGTATTTAGGACAGTTAGTCACCCGGGGTGCGGCCGGCGGCCTGGCCTCCGGCTGCTCCGCCGCTGACTCTGCGCTCCCGGCGACGTGCGCGTCCGTGGTGCGGCGCCGCGGCTACAGCCAGGCCGTGGACCAGGAAGACGACCCCAACTTCTTCACCATGGTGGAGGGCTTCTTTGACAAGGGCGCCGCTATCGTGGAGGACAAGTTGGTGGAGGACCTGAAGACCCGGGAGACCCCCGAGCAGAAAAGGAAGCGGGTACGCGGAATCCTGAAGATCATAAAGCCGTGTAACCACGTCCTGAGCGTCAGCTTCCCCATCAAGAGAGACAACGGCGAGTGGGAGGTGATAGAGGGCTACCGGGCACAGCACAGCCAGCACCGGACACCCTGCAAGGGAGGTGAGAGACACACACACACACACACACACACACCAGCTGGGCTGTGTTGTGTTCATACAGGGGTGTCCAGCTCAGTTCAGCTCAGTTCAGCTCAGTTCAGTCCAGCTCAGTTCAGTCCAGCTCAGCTCAGTTCAGTTCCACATTCACCACAATAAGAGCTCCAGTGGGCTGGACCACTACAATAACAGGGACAAAAGCCAGTTTAACCCTCTGGTATCCAGGTGTGCCTTTTAGGCACACTTTGCACTTCGTATTAAAAAAACTTCATATTATTTTTCACAATTTAAATAAGGTTAGAATTCAAAAGTTGTTCATTTGTGCATGATCTTTAAAATTCTGTCCACCAACTCAAATGTGCACATTGTAAACAAAAGAAAATGACCAGACTAGCATCTGTCTGCCAAGTGTGCAGAAAACGCACTATTTCTAACATTTGATCTGTAGGATTAGGACTGAGCTGGATTTACAAAAATAAAATCAAATTAGAGCAGAAAAATCAATCAATATATAACATTTAATAGTTTGATTTATAGGTGTGCATTTTACGCACACTTGGTGACAGATGCTAGTATTTTTGAATATTTGACCTAGCGCCAAAAATAATAATACAAATTAACCAGTGTTGGAGTTAATCATTGACATATGCCAGGCTGCAAAAATCAAATAATGTGATCCACTTTTTATGGAGTATATTGAAAAAAAATATTTTTTGTGTGTTTTTTGCATCCAAAAAAATGGTTTGTTTACATTACAAACACAGAATTTAAAGGGTTAAAAAATGTGACAATTATTGAGTATTTGGTATTTTTATTTACGGCTGAAGTTGATGAAATAGAAAAAAAAGTGTAAAAGAATTAAAAACAAACTGTATGAAAAATGTTTTGACATTATTGCACAAATGTGCCTAAAAGACACACTTGGTGCTTAGTAAGGGCCTTACTGGATGGGATACCGAGGGTTAAATGATGTCAATGTTTACATCTATAATGTTTCCTTAAAAATCTGAATAACATGGACAACTTGAAATGTCTTAAGAAAAACAGGTGCATTTTAACAATATTCTGCCTCAGTTGATCATTTACACATGTGCATTACAACTTACTTTACAATTACAGAAACACAAAATATTTACTAACAGGCAGTATATTGGTAAAATTGCACTTAAATCTCTTAAGACATTTCAGATAGTGCATATTTATTCAGGTTATTCACATTTTTAGAAAAAGTAAAGTTTGTTGATGTAAACATTTTCATGTAATTTTCCTTTTTTTACACTAAAACAATGAGAAAATTTGCGGTTGTCATTATTTATAGGTTTCTACGGTAGTATTTTACTGGATTGACCCACTTGAGATTATATGTGTCTGTATGTGGAACCTGAATTAAAATGATTTTGACAGCATTGATAGTTAATATCTTCAGTGCAATTTTTGTATTTCACAAATTCATCCCAAGGGCCAGACTGGACCCTTTGGCGGGGCAGATTTGGCCCTCGGGCCACATGTTTGACACCTGTGTGTTAATAGAATAGGCTGAAAATTCTACAAGTACAGAGGAGGATTGGGTTTTTTTTTTATTTAAATCTTTTGCGATTTACCATATTACTCAGGACTACATCAGACCAACACCCTACATTCAGTTAGGGATGTAACGATGTGAAAATTTCATATCACAGTTATTGTGACCAAAATTATCATCAGTTATCATTATTATCACGGTATTGTTGCAATTGTGCTCAAAATGTTCAAAAAGTACTATATACACACTGAAATAATTTAACCAAGTTGTATTTAAAAAATAATAATAAAATAAAATAAAATAATTGGCACAATGTCCCTTCTGTGTCAGAAACATTCAAATATTAACCCTTAGTGGTCTGAGCCTATTTTGTCCGTTCTTCAGTCCTTTTGATTTTGCCTTTATATACTACATAAACAAATGTTTATTATACCAATGTTTGGGATCTGTTTTTTCAACACAACTTCATTTATATCATCTGTCTATTGTTTTTTCACTTTAATCTACTATAAAAACATAAAAGGACAGAAAACACACACAAAAAAATATAAAATCCAATTTGAAAAATTTATATAATTTATTGCATAAATAACACACAGATGCTTAACGAACCTTTTCAAAGACTTTAAAAGTGAATATTGGTTCCAAATATTAGGTATATACAATTATAATAAATTAAAAGTATATTCAAATATTTGACATAAAAGCAGATCTTTACATAGGTGTTTTCTCCAGAAAAGTGCGGTAATCAAACACGGTTATCATGATAATTAGAATGTAAGCGGTAATACTAACCATCTGCAATTTTACCACGGTTTATCATTATACCGGTAATTGTCACATCCCTACATTCAGTGTTTTAATACTAGGGCTGTAAGAAAATATCAGCTCTGCAATAATATCACGATATTTCATTTCACAATACTGTATCAAAATTAAAAAGTAATTAATCAATATTTTTAGGTATTTATTCAAATGCAGATATTGTGGAGGTTCATTTTAGTTTTACGTTTTTGTTTAGATTTTATTATTATTTAACACTCTAATTAAATAATGTTAGTTCCTTTGTTGGGATTGCACAAAAATACTGTTCTGATGTTAGTTATGAGCTAATAGAATCTGAACATTTGAACAGGATCTGAAACTGTAATATGTGTAAAACAGAATTTCAGTTTGAACACAGGAACATTTTGTGATATAGCATTAGATCCTGTTGTGATCAAATAAAAATGTTTTTAGTATTTGTGCATATTTCTGGTGTAATTCAATTCTTCCAGGAAATAATCATTTAAAAAAAAAAGAAACAAAAACTTGCCTTTTTAACAGTATCATAATATATCGTGATATATCATATTGTGATCTTAGTATTGTGATTTGTATCGTATCACCACATTCTTGCCAATACACAGCCCTAATCTTAATAGAATAGGCTGAAAATTCTACAAGTACAGAGGAGGATTGGGATTTTTTAAATTTAAATGTTTTGCACTTTACCAGATTACTCAGGACTACATCAGACCAACACCATACATTCAGTGTTTTAATACATTGAACGTATATCTCAGATTTTCTTTAAACATGTCTTTAGATTAGATGCCCTGTCAATACTACCTAAGACGGTAGACTTCGGTAATCCTATGCAGACTTGGAGAAGTTAACTTATTATTTTATGTTAAATACACCGTTGAGATTTCTGATTATCTTTGTCTTCCGTCACTTTTTTATGACTGCAGATAAAACGTTGAGTAAGTAAACAAAGGTTTGAAACAGTTAATACTAGTGATAATGCACCTTTTTTCTTGTAACCCATTAAGACCCACTGCTGCTTTTGTGGCAGTTCTCAAATAAATTTAGTTCTCTCTATTTAACCTTTCTTAAGTAATTTATCATCATTTGTTATAAATTTATCCTCTGTATTCTGTATCTTGCATTTGTCAGTGTAAATCATACATTTTCCTGTATTTAATTTGCAGATCATGTAGATATTCAAAGGTTATTATATCAAAACAGAGAAAACTGAAGATAAAGTGACTTTGTCAGAAAAATGTATCATTAACTGAACATAAAACAAGTGTCTCCATCCACTGTCATGTATGAAGCTCCGTGGGTTTTACTGGTGAATCCATGTTGTAGAAGATGTGTTTCCACAATAACTATGGAGCCTCTGAACATCCAACTGGGTCATATCTGATGGCTATTCAAAGATGACAAACTGCATTTTACACCAATTATTTATATGTATGGATAGGATTAGTGGATCAACAGGTATTAGACAGTTTAGATCTGGAGATGGTTTTGGGCGCTGGTGGCTGTTTGGGTCTTTAAGGGTTAAAAATGACTAAAGAGAGAGAAGTCACCTGTGTTTCTTGTAATGGGGGAGGGGCTAATGCATACTGAGAGTTTAATGGTTCTGATTGGAGAAATTAGACACAGTAGCAACCTTCCCACCCATCCCTTACCCTGAAGGCTTATGCTGCGTTCCAGGCAACCTATAACTCGTGTTACCTTCTACCAGTGAAAATGCACTGGAATGTCAGTCAAACCTGTGACTTCCACCTGTGAACTCGTACTAGATCCATGTTCTCCCAGTTCCGAGTTCTGACGTCACGTAGCAATGGCGCCCCCCCATGGATGCGGTATTTATGCAGATTGTTTATTAAAACAAGGTATCACTCAGACATTATTTATCTGCAAATGTTCTGCATAATCAGCAGCTGCTCTAGTGTTAGCAAATTTTCAGTCCAATGAGTGCAAGAATAAATTAATACCAAATGCAAATCCAAATATACAGATAACATCAAAGGTAGGACAGCTTCTCTTGCCTTATGCGCCCTTTTTCCTCCTCTATTTCCCTCAAATAAGCAAAAAGCAAACACCTTTGGAGATAGAAATGACTGTAAATGAGCATAACGTATGGCCCACCATGCTGGTTTGTTTGCCTCTAGCTCCCACAATTCCTTGCGCTCAGGCAGTTTGGCGTGACTTGCTTGGAACATTACAAACTTGTGAGTCGTGGTTTGAAGTCGTGTCCTGCGGGCTCAAAAACCGGACTGGAACGCAGCATTATTCGCCTCTTGTGGGATGTAATGTGAAATGTGATTGCTGTTTTTTCTGTCTGCAGGATTACACTAAAGTTAGGCCAATAGTGAAAAATATTCAGCTGTAGTAAACTAAAGATTAGCAATAGACCATGTTCAAAATTTGAGATGAATCAGATGCACAGATAACCAGTGTAATGAGAAAAGAACAGCAGTGTAAGACATTCTGTTTAGTGATTCTGGTGATGGTCAAAATCCTAGCAACCGTCGAGTGGTTTAACATAAAAGAATGAGCAGGACAGATCTGATGTTAAACTAGAACGTGTGCTTTTTGAAAGAGACATCGAGTTCAGAAAGCACACAGACCTCTAAACCTGGATCATTAGCATTTTTGTGCTGATTATCATGAAACTGGGTGAGCAGTATGACATGGACCAAAGATGAAACTACTTATTACATTTTACAGCTGATCCATAGAAAGTAAATGGGATTTTTTTTCTTGTCTCTTTGTCTTAACATTGTGAGATACATTTTTTTTAATATGTGCTCTAGAAAGGGCTCTTCTAATTATTATTTGAAAAATATGATATGATACAACTAGTGATGCATGTAAGTTATCTCAGTTGGATATTTTGTTGAAGAACTAATTGTGGAAAAAAAAAAAATGTCAATCAGTGTCTCCAAAAGCCTGGCATGATATCAGTGAATGTCATGTTTGGTTCACAATTAATGTAGTTAAATAGTTCACAAATAATGAAATAGTTGATAATAATTAATTAATTAGAAATGAATATGCAATTTCAGCTGTAGATTTAACATCTAAATATAATACTCTAGAACTGTCGCATGGTAAAATTTACAATGCACTATAAGATGGAGGTAGGAAATGTACTAGCATTACTTATTGTCTTATTGTTGCTATTAGTGTTCTTTGAACTTGGAACTGTGGTATTTTTGGACTTTTGACAAAGATTGACATTTGAATCTGTGGCTTGAAACATTTTGGAAATAATTTTAGGTGTCTTTTGTCATTTTGCAGATTTCATAGTGACATAGTGAACCACAGCCAACAGTACGTTTACATGCACAGCTTAGTGGAGCTATGACTGTAGCTCCACTAACCTTAACACCCTCCACTGTTGTTCTGGAATAGGGCTAAATATCATCTAGGTTGGCTCGTCCTTTGATGGCACCGAGTGCAGGTCACCGTGACTGAGCATTTGCAAAATAGTGTCAGAAGAGAAGTTGTTTTGTTTTGGTGGAGCGTGCGCATATGAGTAAGTGTGTTCGATATTAAAATCGCTAAATCCCTACAAAACAAAGCAGCACATAAAAAGATGTCTTTATCAAAAGTTGTCATTGCATCTTTGAAGTAGTTGTTCTTTCATGTAGTGATGGCGACTTTAAGTGATAATTCATGATAACTGAAGGAAGAAGAAGGATAGACCTGCCACCACGGCCACTGTATGATGGATATTTACCAATATACCAGCAGAGTACCTTCAGCAAGATGAACTACCTCTAGTTCTCTGTGAAGGATCAACAGCCTAGTGTCCTCATCTTTCAACACCACAATTGCTTCACTTACAGTATCACAGAGTGTACTAGTGACAATGAAAGTTTTTTTTCCAGTAGTCAGTGGTGTTGCCCTTCGTAATTAAGTCATGCACATTGTGAAAAATGGAAGCATCCTTTGGGGAGGAGAACAGTAGTAGTAGAGGTAGGCGATATATATCGCCTATGATAATATCATAAATGTTGACTTGATGATGTTCAATTTTGCATTATCGGGTATTCATTAGTATGTCATGTCCAGACACTACTCAAACATGTTAACAGGATTCAGACACTCCTTATACTGGGGACAATAAAAGGACACCTCAAAATGACACATTTCATCAGCTGTTACCATGACACAGATGTCGCAAATCATGCGAGAACATGCCACTGGCATGAGACGATGAAGGGATGTCCAACGGAGTGGTTGCTGGAATAACACTGCACAGGCCACGATTGACAACCTTGTCAACTTGATTCAATTCATTAGTTACATTTTTACTGTCACTTTATTGATCTTTTTGGTTTCATCTTGTAGGTGCTGTGGATAAAAAACTCAAATGTAACTAGAGAATGACTGTAGGTCTGCACTGACCTATTGGTTTTTCAGCTCCAATAGTTAGCAGTTAAGTTTTATTTTGAGCACATAGAATCATCCGATAACAAACAACCATACAACATGGTCAAACAACATTTTTCAGTGCTCAAAAAGGAGTGGGAAGAAGTATAACTTATAGATTCCCACTCCTTTTTTACAAACTAATAATTATATTAATTCCGCTTCCTTCGCTTTGTTACCACACTTTTTTTCTATATATTTTTACGATAACACAAAGCATCCATACAAACCATTCACGTACACTTTTTTAGTCACCTCACACACAATCAGATTTGCATAACCAACCTTTTTTAAATATAAACTGTAATATTTATATGCATTTTAAATATTTACTACATATACAATTTTTAATAAATGTGATTATATCTCCTTATCATGATAGTCTGTATTAATACACAATAATATCATATTTTTATGTCTTCTTCTATATCATAACTAGATATTCACTTATTCCGATAATGTTCTATAAGCTGTTCATTTAATAATTGATTTATCATTTATCATTTAGAAATTATTTCCCATTACCCAGATGTAAGGATTCTGAAAGACTTTATCTGAACTGTCTTGCATTAGTGTCTGGTCCAATCAGCCCTAAATGAAAAGTATCATGAGAACTTTTGTTATGATGTGGCACTATATAAATAAAGTTTGACTGATTGCATTATTGAATAAGTATTGGTCTTAACAGATCCTGAAAAATTATGTTTGTCAGGTTTATAAATAACATTGCACACATTTTTATTGATCAGTTGATCACATGTTTAACATACGGAGCTCCAGAAGTACTTCCCATCTTTGGAAACAAGTGGCATTTTCTTTGGTCGGTCAATTGTGCACATTAAATAGTCTGCTATAATCGTATCATTCTATCCTGCATAATTATTAATGCAAACAAAGGAAAATAAGTGGCGCTGCACATTGAGTCAGGCAGGGGTGTGTGTGTTTACTTGTACAGTGCATGTCAGGTTTGATGTGTTAGTGTGCAGGATTATGTAACAACCATGAAAAGTGTTAGTGGTTCCCTCCCCAGATAGGAATGCTGATGAGCTACGTGACACTGGTGTTACCTGTTACTGACTTGTCCTCTGTGAGGGCTCACCTTTTTGTGACTTGAAATGACAGAAGTAACAAAGATTTTTGACAATTTGCTAAATTTCACCACTTGTGTTTTTCAGGGTAGTTCATATTAGATTAAGAGGAGACGAGCCCCTCTTTGGTGTACTTTGTTATTCAGATCCATTGACGTGTTATTAGGAGTTTGTTCAGTGAGTTTTTCATTGTTGAGCTCTAAGGAACAGATGAATGAATTTGGCCGTACACCAAATGACTTGTCAAGCATCTTCATTGCAGATGCAGGCAGGACTGTTTTCTCATGTAAATACCTTGTTTACATTTCAAATATTTTTGTCTTTTCTTCTCTAGAGTTCAGAGCCCAGCCTCAAATGAATCTGCAACAAAGACAAATTTTCTGGTCTTACCTGATTCTTACTGTTCAGTGGAGGTCAAGCCTAATCTCACACAAAAACAAAAATATCATTGAGAGAGGTACCTAGTTATTCTGGTTGCAAGATTCCCAAACTTTGCTGCTTCTAACACATTGTCTTTGGGTGTGACAGGCCATTACACTTCAGTTCATCTTCCAGTGTGTGAGATCAGATAAATGAGGTTACACATGCACAGACAGTGCTGTTAGCAGGATTAAGTCACTGCTTGGTGGGTATTTTTTTTTCCTCCTCCAATTTGTCAGCAGAAATGTGAGTGGCAGACTGCAGGGAAAAGTCTCATCTTGAGGGGGAAAAAAGTCTGGCAGCAGTTCATCGTGTTACTAATCTGTGGGTGGGGGTGGGGGGACAGAGCATACCTATTTCAAGAAAGCACTTGAAATAAGATATTACACACACACACCCCTGTTCACAGCTCTTCAGGAACTGTTCAACTAATTTTCTGGAATTTGAGAAGGACTCATCACCTAAAAGTAAATATAAATGTCTCTGATGCTGGATGTTACACATACTGGTTACCGAATTTAATCGCACATATTTCTGTTATTTACAGTCACTTAACTGATTTTAGAGCATGTAGCCATAAAAGCTATAGCTTATCACCAAAGATTCAGTGTTTGTATGAACAGGTCATTGGTATTCGTATTTAGGAAGTGAAAGAAACCCTACTGCTTACTAAAATTAGCCATTTTCCAATTTTGACAATCTGGAGTTTAAACCAGTTTGACTTCTCTATAGGGCTGGGTATCGTGGCCAATTTCCATAATTGATTCGATTTGGATTCATAAGGTTTTGAATCGATTAATCTCCATTCGATCCGATCCAATATTGATTCGATTCAGTATTAAATGATTGATTCAGATTAATTTAATGATACCAAAGTACAATTTTGAATTGTAACCTCATTATTTGACTAACGCCGTCATGCAACACATCAATACTATTGTCAATATTGATATTAGAAAGGAAATAAATATGACATTTCAGCAGTAAGTGGCTGAATCTGCTCTTAAATAATGAACGGGACAGAAACATTGCCATGTTTCTGCAGTGGCTCAGAACAGACTTCTTTCTCATCTTTGTTCTGTTTTATGGCTAGTGGCTTCTACTCACTGGGGGGGGGGGGGCAGTGGTGGTGGTGGCCCTTTTGTATACGGTCATTATGTTTCAGATCTCATCTACACATGTGCATTGCATATCTGTCAGAATATATCACAATGGCAGCTAGTACGAAGCAAAAGAAACGAACAGGCAGGAATATAGTCATGCCAACAGTAGCGATAAGTGCACATTCATTGTATTCTTTCACATTATAACTTTTAATAAGTGAAATATTTTGAAACAAACAACCATACAGCCTGTCATATAAGCATTCAGCACAAGTCAGGGACGGGGCAGTTGTCAGTCAGGGAATTCCCTGGGCTCTCCTGATTCAATCAGAATCTGTAACTGCAGCACGGGATTGGTGAAACAGGTCATTTACTTTACGTTCATTAAAATGTAGTCAGAGTAAGCCAGAAATCACACATATATTCTACAGAAAGGATAAGTGAATAGCTTGCTTTAATACAGTCTTTGCTTAGTAATCAAGTTTTTGCCAACAATCCATTTTTTCACCCAATAGGCTAACGAAACTTTAAATTTATTTATTACAAATATAGTTCTTCTATTAAAGGAAGCCATGCATATTAGACATTCTGGATATTTGTTAATCAAAAATCAATTGCTGCTAAATTAATTTTTAAAAACATATGGAATGATTAGTTTTGCTGCCCAGTGCTTTCTCACTTCGTTACTTGCTTGGCCAGGCACACGTACTGAACTTTTAAAATAGGTTTCTACTCACATATTTGCTTCATACAAATTGTAGTTTGTTGTTGTCTGAAGAACTCAGGGAATTCTAAAATCCTCTTGTTTTTTGCTGCTTTACTATGACTGGCTAAGTCCTCATGAATCGTGAACTTGGATTCATGTAGGCTAATTCAGATTTTCTCTTTTGTGGCTTTTTCACTTCAGATTCACTTTACATTTCATGGAAATACAGCTACTGACACTAAATATATGCTGAATTGTAGTATTGCACCGGACACGTCTAACAAATGTCATATTCTTGGATTTTAGTGCTTCTTTTTTATATCAGTACTTGTAAGTAAAAATGTGCATTTTTTTCACTCAAATCTGTGTTATGGGATCATGAGTTAAAAGTAGGCTGAATTTCTATTATATTCTCTTGAAAGTATTAAATGCAAGTATAAAATGTGACTATTTTTTTCTTTAGTGATTACAAAGGGCCTCTGTAAATTAGACAGTCAGGGGGATTTGTTGTGGACTATCTCCGGTTTTGCATTCGATCCTCTGTAGTTAATGTTGTTAGGATGGTCTGTGTGACAATAAACCTGTGTTCAACTCCAGGAAGGAGTGCAGTGTTGATGATCCTGTTTGAGATAAAGGACAACTGAGGTGCAGGGAGTTGGCTCCGGTGTGTCACACAGAGGTGTATTCACTGGCTGGTTTGTGTTGTCTGGTTCAAACAAGTCAAAACACAGTTCAGTTCAATTGCATTTGTAGAGTTAGAGCCCTATATCACAACAAGGTTGCCTCACAGGGCTTTACAGAATTAGTTGAATATGAAAATAAACAACAGTCAAATAAACAGTAGATGAAGGAAATGGATTAATGTCCCCCATCCCCCGTCTGTAGACCCTCCTTCTCCAGAAGGAAAAACTCCAAAAACCCAGTAGGAAAAGAGAAACCCCGGGGAGAACCACAGCGAAGGAGAGATCCACTCCCATGGACAGACAGGCTGTAGATGAAACCAGGACTGACGGACGTCCATTTGTGGATGTAGTTCCAGTCTGTAAAGATGCAGTAGGGTGGGTGCACATGAGGGGGTCCATCTAGTCCAAGGATGTCAAACTCATTTTAGTACAGTTCCACATACAGCCCAATATGATCTACAGTGGGCCAGACCAGTAAAATAATATAAATAATAGGATAAGAACGTATAAATAATATCAACTCTAAAGTTTGTTCTATGTTTTTGAGTGAAAAAAGTAAAATTCCGTAACGAAAATGTTTACATCTACGAACTGTACTTGAACAACCTGAATATTCTTAAGAAAAATAAGTGCAATTTGAACAATATTATGCCTTAGTTTATCATTTATACATGTGCATCACAACTTACAGATCACAGTGGATCTAGAAATACACACAACATTTAGAAACAGACAGAATATTGGTACAATTCCACATACTACTTTTAAGACATATCAGGTTGTTCATATTTGTTCAGGTTATTCACATTTTTTGCAAAAGGCTAGTTTGTAAATGTAAACATTTTTGTGTAATCTTACTTTTTTTAGCCTAAAACAAGGGAAAAGTGTTTTTGGTTTTCATTATTTATAGTTTATTATGATTGGATTTTACTGGTCTGTTCCACTTTAGATTGAATTGACGTAAAATGATTTGAACATCCTCGATTGTTAGTATCTTCAGTGTAATTTTTGCATTTCACAAATTCATCCCATGGGCCGCATTGGACCCTTTGGCGGGCCAGATTTGGCCCCCGGGCCGCGTGTTTGACACCTGTGGTCTAGTCAGATGAGGGTGAGGAGGTCCATCCAGACAGGTGAGGGTGAGGACGACTGTCAGCTCTGGGGTTGTCATCTCAAAAGGCTTATGAGGAAATGGTTTTCTGTCTTCGCTGATCAGGAATTGTATTTTTGTGTAATAGCTCTGAAATATATAGACTTTTACTCGAAGAATCCACAGATTCATTCATGATGAACGTGACTGTTGCCAAACTGAAAGTATTGGGAAATAAGCCTGACATCTATGAACCCTATGTCTGCAGAAGCCCAGATTTTCTACAGGACTATAGGCTAAATGCAAAAAAAAAATGGTGTGTCCCTACTGGAAAAATACTCTGAAGCTTTTGCACTACACATAATCCTGCACCACACAGGGCTCCCGTAAAGTACTTTTCCTGTAAAAGAATGTGTACAGTGTTTCTTTAAAAGAGGCTGTTTGCAGCCGAGGCAGCCACACCCATACTGAGTCACTGCGGCTGGAAAGTCAAAAACTGTCCAGACTCGTCTCACGCCATATCGTCCTCATCTATTCCGTCTCTTTTTCACTTCTTGCTTTCTGCTCCAGACTTCTCACTTTTATTTTGTGTTTATTTCCTTCTTTCTCCATCCTCTGCATGTTCTTCTTTTTTTCGCTGTAGACAAACACAAACATATGCAAGTGAATGACAGTAGAAGAAAACCGTTTGTGTGATGAGTGTGTTTTTCCACTGCATCCTTGTACTGTAGCTTGTGTGTGAACAAGCCTCCATGTCCTCATTCACCGCTCCACTCCCTTTATGTTGTGAATGTTTGGATCTCCCATTCAGAGACACGCAAGCAGCTCATTTCAGCAGCAAACTCAACCAAATGTTCTACTGCAAGTTGTATGTAGTGTTTCTCAGTATTCCTGTGTATTCATTTTAAATTTGCACTTAAAGAAATTGTTCAGGATATAGGGAAGAACCTCTTATGCTGCTGTTTGTGTAATTTCTCCAAATTTAGCACAAATGTTCCAATTAGATTGTAGTGGTCAAAATTGTAAGTTATAGATATTTGTTGAGTTGAATATAACTTCTGCTCATTGGTTCCAAAATGGGGATACGTCTTTGAAAGCAACACGAGTGAATTGTTTAGATAGGGCCCTGCATGCATGGTTAGCATCACAACAGTTTGAAAGATGCAAGTGCAGTATCAAAAGGCAGATGTGTTTCTTATAGAACTGGATTTTATCTACATAATATTGTGATACAAAGACAGTGAGCATTAGATTTTAATAGATGTTGTTGTTTGTAGTAAACCCTCTTGTGCTTCTACACAGATATTTTTTGACTGACTGAACAAATCAGTCAGTGGTTTTGGTTTAAAAAAAAAAGAGTGATTTGTAATTGATTTGAAAAATACTCTGTAACCATACTGCAAACTTTACACTGCTCCTTTTGAGTCTGAATGCTAAACATCAGAGCTTCTGCTGTTTGGGTTATTCATCAAAAACATCCACCTGTGATGGCAAAATGTCTTAAAATTTGTCTCCTTTTATGACAAAAATAGACTCTTCATTTTCAGCAGCATAAATACAAATAGATGACATGTCATTTTTTTTCCTGTATTTTTTGTCCATTTTTTGGGAAGGAAACGCCAGTGACAACTCTATAGAAAACAGTTAATCATACTACATGCTGTCAGCCAAATTACCATTTAATCGGTTTATATTTAATTTTTTTTAGAATTAACACTGAAATGTTGAAAATACCACTGATGTTAGATAAAATAATGAAATAATGACAAAAATGAGAAAATTCACATGTACATGTCTTTTTACAGGACTGTTCTCGACTATAAAAAATAAGGCCAAACTTAGGCTCAAAAAGATATAAATGTTCAAATAACATACTGTTGCAGTTTAATATGTAAACAGGCTGTATCCCTAAAGTCTGTTTGAAGTGGAATGTAAGCCTGGAAACGGAAAAATGGACATCTTAATGGAATGAATTTTGCTAAAGAAATGAGTGAAATGAAAAAAGATTTAACAAAGCATAAGGCAAGTGGTGATGATGAGCAGATTTAATGAAGTGAGTGAATGTGCTCTTATTTTGATGGCCAGAAGTTTTATATCGAATTTACAGCAGCATTTATGTCAGAAATAAGTTGAAAATAAATGCATATTTTACAGAGAGGGACTATAAATTCTGCAGATTTTGCAGTGAAGAGGAGGGTGGGGACTAGAGACATATGGCTGAAACCATCACTAATGTTTTTTTTACTAATATTTACAGATGTCAAGACTTCATGTCTTGATATCTTGCATTTGTACCTGCTGTTTCAAATTAAAACCTTAGTCAGTCATCATATAGGAGATCACAGGATGTGAACATTTGTTTCAACTAGAAAAGCACTCTGAGAGTGCAGACCTCCGCCAAGGCATGTCAGTCCCCACCCCCCACCAAAATTTTATCATTTTTTCCTTGTGCCAGTATCAACATTTCCTGAAAATTTCATCCAAATCCGCCCATAACTTTTTCAGTCATGTTGCTAACTAACCAACAAACAAACAAACCTTGGCAAAAACATAACCTCCTTGGCGGAGGTAAATATCTGGTGAAGTTGTGGATTAATAAATAGAGCCTCTTTAAATGTTTCAGGTATCCGTTACAGTACAGATGTGTCTGTAGATGAGGTGAAAGCCTTGGCCTCCTTGATGACTTACAAATGTGCTGTGGTCGGTGAGTAAACACACACACACACACACACACACACACACACACACACACACAGTCATGTGTTGTTCTGGTTGTAAAATAATCAATGTGTTCCAGATGTGCCATTTGGTGGAGCCAAAGCTGGAGTGAAGATTAACCCAAGAAAATACTCCGTAAGTCCCCACAGCTCCCACACGGACTTTTATAATTACTGCACGTGTCATTATTAAATGTCTATGCATTATGAATGTGTCAACCAGGAAGCATCCTAAATCAACACAAAGCTGTGTGTTGGTCCATGTTCAGTTGTTAGTAAGTGTGATCCAAATGTGTGGAAAACTGCAGTGCACATATTCTTTGTAGATGTCACAGGAATTGTTTGTTGTTTATTTTTATAGATATTTTTATATATCCTTTTACTTTTATACTTTTTGTAGATGTTGCTTCAACTGGTTCTGGAATAATGGACAAGTTGTCGTTTTTAGACATGTCTGTTTCACATCTTGACTGTTTTTTTTTTTTTTGTCTTTTCAAATAATCCTTTAATTGAATGAAATCAAAGAAAACAATAAATAGATTAATCAATTGCAGAAATAATTGGTAGCTGCCGCTCAAATTATATCACAGTAACAAACCGTTATAGTTTCATCACCAAATCACTAAGCCATGTATGTTGATAGTATAGAGTGTACCATCCCAGTGTAACAGATGAATCAATGTGTAGATGGTTTTAACAGCAGCTGTCCTGGAGGTGTGACTGGAGGAAGCAGAGATGTAGTGCACAGCTCTGTATTTGATGCCGTCCATTAACAGCACTATGTTCCTTTAACTGGTGACGGTGCCGTTGTTTGACAGGAAACGCTGAGACATCAGTTGGCAGAGACAATGACTTGATGAGTCAATAACTTTCTCTCTCTGTTCTCTCTGCCACTGGATGTTTGCTCAACCTTTGCTCTTTTTCTGTAAAAAACTCACTCACTGCACTTGCAACAGCTGTGTTACGCCGGCTGACTTTTGACCTTTTGGAACTGAAGGAATTCTAGGATTCAGAGTTCAGTTTTTCAGTTTAATATGTGACTTCTGCTGGACATGTTTTTTTTTTTTCTCTCTGTTTGCTCACATTTGTCCAGAGTAGAAAACCAATTTACGACACGAGACTCTTTTTCACAGACAACAAGTTTGACTTAAGGCACAAAATCCCAGGGATATTTACTCTATTCATACAAGCACAAGCAGCTCAAAAACAAAACATTGTAACATTTTGAAATATTTTAACTGAGAATGTGAACAAAAGACCATGACAAAATGAAAATACATAATCATCACAATATAAAAAGAAATGATAACCATCATTTATGTTTCATTTCCCTCTTTTCATTCCTGTACTGTTTCTTGTGTTTTGGTGGACTGTAGTTTCTAATGAAGTTTGGACTTACCAGAAAAGTTTTGTATGTGTTTGTTTTGTAGGACACTGAGCTGGAGAAAATTACCAGGAGGTTCACTATCGAACTTGCCAAAAAAGGCTTCATCGGTGAGCAAATGACCTCAAAGACTTGTGATAAAGTCAGTGCAGACATCCTTGGTTTCTTTTTGGTTTGTGTAGATTGACAGTGAGTTTTTCTGTTGTGAGTGTGTATTGCAACTCTATTGTGTATATGTACATTATATGCAACTGTGTTGTTAATAAGTCAATTATTTTGAAATCTAAATTTATATAGATATTAATATAAATAGATTTTCTTTTTTTCTCTTTATATTTCATGTTTTACTCTCGTATGTTTTTCTGCCTGTCTTCTCTGCACTTTGTTTTTTGTACTTGCTGCTGTTAACAGTGTAATTTCCCCACGGTGGGGTGAATAAAGTAATATCTTGATCTTAATCTTATTGTGGAAGCTTATGTATCCTGATGTGTGTGTGTTTCTGCAGGGCCAGGTATTGATGTTCCTGCTCCAGACATGAGCACTGGGGAGAGAGAGATGTCCTGGATCGCAGACACCTTCGCCACGACTATGGGACACTACGTGAGTCGACCGATATGGATCGAAAACAACACGATCCCGCAGTAACTGTATTTTGTTAGCAATTCAGTTTGGCACAAGACTGACTTAAAGTGTTTTCATTGTCAAATTAAAGTTAGAAAACTTATGCTTGATGAAAATGTAAATGTAAGGTATGAAAATGTAATGCCACTTTTTCTTCCCTTCACTTTTTCAGACAGTGAAATCAGTTATTTATATAACTTGAAATGAGTTTGCAAAGTATACAATTGATCTGTTCAGCCGTCTGCTTTTTGTTGATGTCCTGAAAATTTGGTTAAAATTTGCATGATATTTTCAATGCAAACTGGATACAACATCAAAAGTACTTCAAAAGAAATTATACTTTTTCCAGTGAAATCTGTTGCAAATGGGAAAATGATGAAAAAAGTAGAATGGAATAGAATACAATGCCCTTTATTGTCATTATACTGAATGTACAATGAGATTGGAGAGCTTCTTCTTTTTCAGTGGAAACAGAAGGTATTAAGTATCATCAAGAAATTTTGGTGAAAAAAACCCCTCTTTTAGTTTAGATTTTTTTTTTTATGTTAATATCCTAAAAATTTGTTTAAAGGAAAAGTGGCCACCACATCACAGAAGTTAGTTATAAAAACAGTTCTTGGTTTCTTATCCCTTTGTTAAGGGGAAAATGCTTCTTCTTCAGTGAAATATGTTGTTTATGTTAGAGGAAATGGCTTTGAAAAAGCTGTCAGTCACCCTGAGTGATTTGGATTTTTTTTTGTTGACTCCATGAAAACAAACTATTCATGGACAAATTTGAGCTTGACATTTTGCTTCACCTCTGTCACTGTTTTTGGTTTTGCCTTCAGGACATCAACGCTCATGCCTGCGTCACCGGGAAGCCCATCAGCCAGGGAGGAATCCACGGTCGCATCTCTGCCACCGGACGAGGAGTTTTCCACGGCATCGAGAACTTCATTAATGAAGCCGCTTACATGAGCCAACTGGGGATGTGTCCAGGCTTCCAGGACAAGACCTTTGTCATCCAGGTATAATCCAACGTCGTCTTTGTCCAGGAGAAAACTGATGCTTTGATTTTTACTGCTGAAAACAGTCACAGAAAAAACATGCATATGTAAGAAAATGCATATATTCCTAATCTTTCTTATACTCGCAAATAGTTATGTACCTTCCCTGGACACAGTATGATGTAACAGGCTGCCCCTAATCACACAGTTAGCAGTTACAGTTTGTCACTAGCTGGGTTTCCATTACCCTCAGAAATGCGCAAAATGTAAATTACACAATAGAAAACTGGTAATGGAAACACCGAAATGTTGCAAAAAATGTCAACGATTGCAAAAAAATTTCTTTAAGCTCTAATGAGGTGGTTTTTGAGACGTTTTGATGTAGAAGTATAGTGCAAAAGTGTAATGGAAACACATTTTGTGCGTTTTCACACACCTGTGCACTACGGTTTTGCTCACGCCAAACATCTCCCCTAATGCCCTGTTCTCAGAACAGATCGCTAGTTTGTACAGGGCAACAGACAGTGGCTTTTGTGTAGGAACCGCTTCCTGAGGTATGACAAGTCTGGTGCTATGAGAGGTTCAGTTACATCACACAGTTTATTAAACCTTGCCCGGGTCATTAGGAAATTCTGGATCCACAACTCGTTGGTTAATTCCTGATGTAGTTTTCTCCCAGATAAATAAATAAGGACTTTGCCTTGAGATGAATATACGTCTCGTTCTTCTTTTGTTTAAGACAGTCACTGCAATAGCAGTAGATGAACTGACACTACAGTGCCAACAGCGTGGAGGTTTGGCATGAAACTCAGTGCATCCATCTTTCTAAAATGAGCGTCTTGCGAGAACTATACAGTATTTTACGAGAATTACAATATGTCACGAGACAGGACTTTACTAGCATCAGAAACCAAACACTCTTCAATGGAAACACCTACAAGTACTTGGTCGAAGTTGTAGAAATATCGCTTTTATTTTGCTGAAAACTATAATGGAAACCCAGCTACTGAGACAGTGAAAAGTTGCTGAAAGACACAAATATGGGCTTTTTATTTTCAGCAACTCAAAAGAGATTTGACAAACTAAGATTATGAGAAATATGAGTACTGGTTTTAACACCTGGATGAAAATCCTTGGTGTGTTTCCACCAGAGGCACTTTGGGGTCCTTTTTGGGGGGGTCATTGATGCATGTCTTTACAGGGTCTAACAGAGTCCCTGCTCTGGAGTAGGTACTCCAAACAGCCCCAAAAACTCCTGGGTGGAGTTTAAAAGGCATACTCAATGCTGATTGGGTAGACCCAGAGCAGGAAAGAAAACAGGCGACTTTTTTTAAAGCCCTGCTGAAGTCAAGTACGAACTGGCAGATTTCAGAAGTATCGATGGATTTTAAAATTGAAAGAATAACGTATGGTAAGTGGACCTACACAGATGTGCAGGCGCTGCTTGGATTCTACGGCCAAATCAGTTGTGTAATGATCGCAGCGGATTAAGTTGGTGGTGAGTCTGACTGCAGTGGAGACATGGCAGCTGAGAGGATGTTGCTGTAAATTCCTTCCTCCCTGCTTGTACCCTGAAGTTCACCCAATGTCTGCCTGAAGTTTGAAACCTTTGCACATCACCAAAAGCTGAGTTTCCTTCTGAAGATGCTTTTTCATGGCCTGGAAAGCTGCTGAGGTCAGTGTGACTGACTTGACCACTGAAGAAAATCCCATTTCTGCACCTTGTAAAGTCCTTGGGTTGCTTTTGCAGTATTGTAACTAACTCTTGCTGAGTAGGGGATGTAGTTACCAAGTTCACACTTCAAGCACATATTGATTGTTTCATTGTAAATCCACTGTAGGGGTGTACAGAGGCTTGTTTACAACATTTGTGTCACTGTCCAAATGCTTATGGGCCTGATTGGATCAAAAATTCATATCCTAGAGGAAAAACTTTTCTTTAACATAAAAAATGGCATGGTAGCTGTTATTAAGCTCTGGATGAGATTCCTGTTTTTTTCTCGACCAGATTTAATTTTCACAGTTTGTAATCTGCGCTGTTGCGTTTGCAGGGTTTCGGTAACGTGGGTCTTCATTCAATGAGGTATCTCCATCGTTTTGGGGCCAAATGCATTGGAATTGGAGAAATGGACGGAAGCATTTGGAACCCTAACGGTATTGACCCCAAAGAGCTGGAGGACTACAAACTGGTTAGTGCTGTATTCTGATAATCCAATAAATATGACCTGAAACTGGTTCATATTGGAGCAGGGCTAAACTGGATTAGCTGGTGTCTGAATGCTTTGTGGGTTTTTTTCTTTCAGGCCAATGGGACCATCGTCGGCTTCCCAAACTCAACACCCTATGAAGGAAACATCCTGGAGGCCGACTGCGACATTTTGATCCCGGCCGCTAGTGAGAAACAGCTGACGAAGAGCAACGCCCACAAGATCAAAGCCAAGGTAACTGTTGGATGATCAGAAAACGATAAGCACATCCTGCTCTTCATCCGCGGTAAACTGATCTGGTGTCAGTGTTACTTTTCAGATCATAGCAGAGGGAGCTAACGGTCCAACCACACCTGAAGCAGATCGCATCTTCCTGGAGAGAAACATCTTGGTCATCCCGGTCAGTTTAACTCTTACTGAAACAATAAAGAAACGATCAGACGTGAATAATATAAAGCAGCTGGATGTGAGTCAGTTTGTGCTTCACAAAAGGCAGGTTTATACTTTTGGAGAATGTGTATTTCCTCTCTTCATCTCCTTCCCTTCTCTCTCTCTCATGTCCTTCTCTCACCTCCTCCTCCTCTTCTTATCTTCCCCTCCTCTGTTCTCACTGTGTCCTTGCCACCTGTCCTTTTCCCTCTTTTCTTTCCTTCTCTCTTCATTTCCTCTCCTCACCTTTCTTCTTTGTCTTTGTCCGTTTTTCTCAACTTCTTCTCTTCTCCCTCTTCTCTCTCTTCTTCTTTCCTCATGCCCTTGACTCCTCCTCTCATTTCCTTATCTTCTCTCCCCTCCAGCCTCCTTCTTTTCACTCATGTCTTGTTTTTCTCTCCCACTTTCATCATGTTGCCCTCCTCCTCTCTCTCAATGGTTTGCTTTCCTCTTCTCTCTCTCCTCTGTTTTTTCCTTCACCCCTTCTCTTCTTGTCTGTCTCACTTCATCTTTTCTCTTTGTCTTTCTATCTTCTTTTTTCCTTGCATCCTTGTTTGGTTTTCTCTTCGTGTCCTCCCCTTCTCATTCTTCAATGTCTCCTTGCTACTTCTCCTTATTTTCTAATTCCTTGGGCCTTTGTCTCCTTCTCTCCTCATCTCCTTGTCTCCTTTCCTCTCCTTGTCTCCTCTCCTTATTTCTTGGTCTCCTCTCCTTGTCTCCTTCTCTCCTCATCTCCTTATCTCCTCTCCTTATCTCTTAGTCTCATCTCCTTGTCTCCTTCTCTCCTCATCTCCCTTTCTCCTTTCCTCTCCTTGTCTCCTCTCCTGATCTCTTGGTCTCCTCTCCTTGTCTCCTTCTCTCCTCATCTCCTTGTCTCCTTCCCTCCTCATCTCCTTATCTCCTCTCCTTATCTCTTGGTCTCCTCTCCTTGTCTCCTTCTCTCCTCATCTCCTTGTCTCCTTTCCTCTCCTTGTCTCCTCTCTTGATCTCTTGGTCTCCTCTCCTTGTCTCCTTCTCTCCTCATCTCCTTGTCTCCTTTCCTCTCCTTGTCTCCTCTCTTGATCTTTTGGTCTCCTCTCCTTGTCTCCTTGTCTCCTCATCTCCTTATCTCCTCTCTTCATTTCTTGGTCTCCTCTCCTTGTCTCCCTCATCTCCTTCTCTCCTCTCCTTGTGTCCTCTGTAGGACATGTACCTGAATGCCGGCGGTGTGACTGTTTCCTACTTTGAGTGGTTGAAGAATCTGAATCACGTCAGTTATGGTCGACTCACCTTCAAATATGAGAGAGACTCCAACTACCACCTGCTAAGTAAGTATGTCCGAGCCCCGTCACCAGCCCAAAGCAACCAAGAGAAATAACTGTTTCTTTCCCTCTGTCTCTTTCCGCAGTGTCTGTCCAGGAGAGTTTAGAAAGGAAATTTGGGAAACATGGTGGTGCCATTCCCATCGTCCCCACTTCGGAATTCCAAGATAGAATCGCTGTGAGTACACACCTAGTATAATGGCAGAAAACACACACACCACAAATTAGATTGATTAATTTTTAAATCTAATTGGGCCAATTAGTATCATTAAGGCTCATTTATTTTCCTGTCATGTATATAAATAGGTAACCGCGTTTCAGTGGGTGTAAACATTACTGTCTTAATACCAGAGGTGGAAAAAGTACTGAAATATTCTACTTGAGGAAAAGTACCTTTTATTAAATTATGCTTAAGTACAAGTAAAGCGACCCATCTAAAAATCTACTTAAGTAAAAGTAAAACACTTGTTCATTTAAGATTACTTTAAGTAAAAGTTACTTTGTTACTTTTAGCAACGTAATGAAGGTCATTCCTACGTAGTGTGAAAAACGATTATTTTTCATTATTCTCTGATAAATACCATTATGGAAATGTGGGTTTAGGTGATTCATGCTCTCTATTTGTTGAAGACGTTAGCAATCAGGGTAGTTGCTAGTAGGCTAGTAGCAAGAATATTATCTTGCCTTTTTGCAAATTAAATGTCTTTTTTATTTGGTAAGTGAAAAGGAGATAAGTCGTGATGAGAATGGGTGGAGGAGCCAAAATTATGGTATCGCGAAAGACACATTTTGTCAAATGGAGGACAGTTTTAATTAGACTACATCATTTGAGGTGCACACGCGAAGGCTCTACTTACATCACATGCTTTCACAGATTTGATGTTGAAGTTTTAAAAGCAGAAAATTCTGTTCAGCTGGGAAGGCAGAGCTTATACTGCGTAATGAAGTTGTTGCCTCTTTTATATTTGAAAGCAAAAAGCTCATTAATATGTGGCCAAGGGTTTTCTTCACTTTGCTTCATCATCATCGCCGACACCAAGCTCGTGCTCTTCCATTCCTCCGTCTGTGTCTTGCAGCCAGCCTGAAGTCCATCATCCAATGCGGCAGTCAGAATTCTGTGCGCGCGCACGTTGTCCTTTTGGTCATTTCATTTAATTTAATTTTTTCCTCAGTAATGGGAGGGATCTCCAATGAAGTGACGTACAATACTTATTTCAAAATGTATTTGAGTAAAAGTAAAATTAGTAGTTTCAAAAACTACTTCAAAAATTACAAGGTACACAAAAAAGCTACTCAATTACAGTAACGTGCATAGATGTAATTCGTTACTTTCCACCTGTGCTTCTTACTTCCATGCTTACGTTGTGTTGGAATGAGCATTTGGTGATCAATCCACCAGAGGGCGCCACACTGAATTAACACACCAAGAAAATACCAAATACCAAAAAAACAGCAAGAGTTTTTAGAGAAGAAGAAAGTTGATGATTACAAACATGGTGACGACAGAGGAGGTGTTGCTCATGCTGATATTAAGAGTGTGAGTTGTCATAAATGTCGGTAGTTTTTCACCAACTCACAATCGCTTTTTGAAAAGTTTCGCCATTTCTGGAAATTATTCTCTTCTAATCGTAGCACTGCCCCCCACAGTCCCCGGTGGTACTGCAACATATTTTCCGTTTGGGTTCACATCTGCAAGCTCCCCAAGGACGGACAGAAAAACAGACATAAATGCAGAGAACGGACAGAAATACAGGTGTAAATGCAGAGAACGGACAGAACATAATAATAATAATAATAATAATAATAATAATAATAACAATAACAATAATAAAATAATTTTAATAATAATAATAATAATAATGATAATAATGATAATAATAATAATTTTAAAAATAAAAATAAAAAATAATGCATATTAACCAATGTTGTTAATCACTGACATATGCCAGGCTGCAAAAATTCAAAAAATAACTAATCCTTTTTTGTGTACCACCTTTTTGTGGAAGAAGTTTTTTTTTTTTTTTTTTTTTTTTTTTTTTTTGCATCAAAAAATATGGTTTGTTTACATTACAAACATGGCATTTAAAGGGTTGAAAATATGACAGTTGTTGCATATTTGGTATTTTTTGTTGACGGCTCAAGGTGAGGAAATATGCCAGAAATGTAAAAGAGTTAAAAACACGGTATTAAAAACATTTTGGCATTACTACGACTGTGCAGATAACACACGTGTGGTGGTTTTGAAGGGCCTCTCTGGGTGGAATACCACAGGGTTAAAGACCCAGATCTGGTTTTTTGTGGCAACTTCCAGATTCATTTTTCTCTACAATACACTTTTCCTAAATGATGTATTACCATTTATTCTAAAACAGTCCTCTACATTTTGCACTTTTCAGAGAAAATCTGATATTTTCTTATATTTAATTAATACCAACATCACATAGATGTTCATTAAAGTTCAGAGTAAATTCAGAACTTACTTTATAAAAATGGAGAAAACTGAAGATGACGTGACTTCTGCAGCAAAATATATATTAACAGATGATGAAAAGCTGACAAATTGTGTTGACATGTATTGATAGGATTAGTGGATCAACAGGTATTAAACATTTTAGATCAGTTGATGGTTTTGGATGCTGATACATGTTTATGTCTTTAGGGGTTAAACTCACCTGGTTTGTTGGTTTACTTGGTAGAGGAACTGCTCACCTGTTACAGAGGATCTGAGGATCGTGTAACAATATGTTGTGGTTTCAGGGAGCGTCTGAGAAGGACATTGTTCACTCAGGTCTGGCCTTCACCATGGAGCGCTCTGCCAGGGTAACACACACACACACACCTACACACACACACACACGCACACCTACACACACACACACACACACACACTCCTAAAAGAATAGTACATTGACTTATACAGTTTCCAGGAGACTTAGCCCAAGTCCAAAATCTCTGCTCTAGACTAGTAATGGACTAAATTCAGGGGCGGATACTGATGATTAGATTAGATTAGATTAGATTAGATTAGATTAGATTAGATTAGATTGAGTTTTATTGATCCCTTGTGCACAGCCCTCAGGAAATGAAGGTTCCAGCAGCAGCAGAATAACAAATGTGTACATATAAGAAATATTACAAGACAAAGGAAAAAGTAGTAATAATAACTATAAAAAAACAGTAGTGAAAAAAAGGCCATCGCACACAAAAAATACTAGTAGAAATAAATAATAAAGCAGCAATAATAATAAAACAATGATGTTATACTATTATAATATGCACAATATATGTATGTGTGTATATAGTTTAATAATAACGTAACTACTAATAATGATTGTAATAAAGTGATGATAATATGATAGTAATAGTAGTTGACAAGTAACGATATATAAGTAAGTAATAAGTAATATACGTGAAGAAGATGAGCGTTAGATGTCATCCTCTAATCTAATTTAATCTAATGGAGTGAATTCAGGGACTGAACTGTTGGTTGAAATAATAAATTGGATGACGGCAGTATTAATGTTTGTCATTTGTTCACTTTTGATTCTGATACATTTTCAATCAATCAATCAAATTTTATTTATATCATAACAAAAGTTCTCTCATAACATTTTACATGTAGAGTTGGTCCAAACCAGACTGAAGCCAATTTACAGAAACCAACAGAATCCAACAGGAGTGAACACTAGTGAGAGGAGACAGAGGAAGAAAAAGGACCTTTAACAGGAACAAACCTGGAGCAGAACCAGACTGAGGAGGATGGACGAGTGACAGGAGGAGAGAGAGGGGTAAAGAGAGAGAGGAAAGGAGGAGAAAAGAGAGAGTGATAGAGATAGAGAGAAACTGGGGGAGAAGGAGGAGGTAGGGGGAGACACGTATGCAGTTGATGCACAGAAAACTGAACTAGAACATCTGTGGAACTATAGAATAAAAACTATCAGAACTATTCAGGTTTTGCACAAACGTCACATGATCAGGTGGTTTTCTGTTTACGACGCCATATTGTTAGGCAAGCTTTCCTTGGGTCGTACAACGTGTTAAAGGCTGGACCTGCTAAACTCCTGTGTGCCGTTTATTCCTCCTCTTTCACCAGTATCAGTTCTGCGTACAGACCGCTGGGTTCCACTGGGGGCAGCGCTGCTTCTGTTCTGCCCACTGCTGTTTACACTTATTACCACCGTTAGCCTAGCTTCTCAGTGCAGTTAGCCAAGCTTCTCAGTACAGTTAGCCTAGCTTCTCAGTACAGTTAGCCTAGCTTCTCAGTACAGTTAGCCTAGCTTCTCAGTACAGTTAGCCTAGCTTCTCAGTACAGTTAGCCTAGCTTCTCAGTATAGTTAGCCTAGCTTCTCAGTACAGTTAGCCTAGCTTCTCAGTATAGTTAGCCTAGCTTCTCAGTACAGTTAGCCTAGCTTCTCAGTACAGTTAGCCTAGCTTCTCAGTACAGTTAGCCTAGCTTCTCAGTACAGTTAGCCTAGCTTCTCAGTATAGTTAGCCTAGCTTCTCAGTACTGTTAGCCTGCGTGCCTGTAGCCTTAGCGGTGTGTAAAACCAGAACAGTCCTCATGTGGTCCGGTGCTGCAGACCCTTTAAACCTCCAGGAGGACTTCCCCTGGACCATCACCTACAGACAGTGGTTGTGGATCTACCTGCTCCCTTTGAGTTTCCTCAGCTGGGTGAGGCAGATGGAAGTGGGCGGAGCTACGGCGGGCGACACCGCTGAGTTCAGCTGGAGCTGGTGACAGTACTGCCCCCCCGTCTGTGCCGGTCTGCTGTAACTATGGGACAGCCTTCCACATGAGGTCCAGTCACATGATGCAGATGGGCGGGGCTTTAGGACAGACAGTTGATGGAGCGTTTCCAGTGAACATCTGGGCTGGTTCACCAGTTCAGAGCCGGCAGGTGTACGGCTGATGGGAGCCGGCTGGAGCTGGGAACACTGGTTTGACCTCCAGTCTCTGTTGTTGGTGAACGTTAAACTCATGTGTGGAGCCTTTATCACAGCAGACAGACTCACAAAGAACAGAACACACAAACACCAGTCCACAGAAAAACAGCAGATAAAGCAGCAGTTGGGACTTTGTGGATCCAGATAGCATGTCTACCAACATGGCGGTGTAAACAACAATCACATGACCAGTGACATCAGCTGACAGTCCTGAATGTGGATAAGTGAGTGATGATGATTCTTTTCTGTTGACGTCTCTTTGGGTCTTTTTCTTCATCTAGCAAATCATGCGAACAGCGAACAGATACAACCTGGGTCTGGACCTGAGGACAGCAGCGTACGTCAATGCCATCGAGAAGGTCTTCAAAGTTTACAGTGAGGCTGGACTCATCTTTACATAGAGTCACACGTCTACCAGTCTGTCCATCAGCCTGTGTGTTTGTCCATCATTCTGTCTCCACCTGGCTGTGGTCTGTCCTTCTATCTGTCCACCAGTCTGTCCACCTGTCTGTCCACCTGTCTGTCCACCAGTCTGTCCACCAGTCTGTCCACCAGTCTGTCCACCTGTCTGTCCACCTGTCTGTCCACCAGTCTGTCCACCAGTCTGTCCACCTGTCTGTCCACCAGTCTGTCCACCAGTCTGTCCACCTGTCTGTCCACCAGTCTGTCCACCTGTCTGTCCACCTGTCTGTCCACCAGTCTGTCCACCTGTCTGTCCACCAGTCTGTCCACCTGTTGCTGCATACCTGTCTGTTACGTCTCCCTGTCTGTTACCTGTCTGTTCCTGTCCAGCTGTGTTATCTCTGCTGGATCTTCAGCACTTATTGAAACATTAAGAACCTCTTGGTGGTGTTTACACTTGTGCAGCAGCGGTGTAAATGTGATTTCTGTTTTTCTTTTTTCATCCTTTGATATTTAGGTTTTTCTACCAAACTGAAGCCACTCACTGTTAGGTAATCAGCTTTAACGCAGGCGGTCACTGCTCTGCTGATCACATATAGGAACAGCAGGCCTTAATATTAGAGACGCATTTGTGTCAAAAGTATGTGGACAGCCCTGTCCTTATGCTGGAGTAAACCTTTGAATGGCTTCTTCCATCTTATGTTAAAACTGGAATTAATAATAATATGTAATACACATTTTTTTGTCTAAAATTTGCACATTATTTATTTTTCTTATTAGACTAGCAGATGGATTGATAGTTTTAAGAGGCTGAAACGAGGTGACAGTTTTTGATCGGTTTAATTCAAAATACTTTTCAAATTCCACAGCTCCATGAATACTCCAGCTTAATTTTTAATGGTTTCATGGTATTTAAAGACCAGAAGCTCTAACACTGGCTACCCCATTTTGCTTGGCCCATAACCACGCTTGACCTTTGACCGTGTCACCATCACCTGCAGAGTGGAGGCTGTCCACATACTATTGGCCACGTGCTGTACACAGTCTCCATGTTGTCTTCAGATGAAGCCTGTTAAACTGTATCTTGTGGGTTTTTTTCCTATAATGTGCCTCAGGACTTTAAGCTTGAATGTTTACAGATCCCTAAATAAAGGAGGATTCCACTGTTTTCTCTTCTTTCCAGGCAGCACAGATAGCACAGCTAGCTTTCAATACAGAGTATTTTCATTAGTTACACTATCACTGGAGTACAGTGGAGTATTAGGGCAACAAGGGTGGGGAGCTGATTATTTCTGCAGAATGAGATTTCTTCTTATTTTCCTTTTTTTTATTGGAACACACAATATTATAATATCATTGTAACCATGTGATAAAAAGTCACAATAAGACAGCACTAAAGTTATGTTACTATATCAAAGCTGGGAAATATATTTTGTCAAAATATGGCTATTATAATAAAATTTAAATATTCTGCAAAATATTATCCTGTTCTTGTAAGTTGTCATCTATATTCCTGTTTTATTCACAATAGTGTTTTGGCTACTATTTCTCAAAATAATACAACTTTGTTCTTATCAATATTACATCATATTGTATTTGTTTTGTCAGTGTGGTCGTAATAATCCCTCCCTTTGCGGTTAGTGCCTTAGTGGCTCGTACGTTCTACCTGCAGCGGTAGTGTACGATCCGTGGCTGTCTGCTCACTCTCAGCCTTTGAAACATGTGGAATGAGCCTGTAATTGTCCTCCTTTCTGCTTAATGGAACAGATGTGTCATCTGTCAGTTGTCAGCAGGTCAGTAGTTGTCTTCCATTAAACCAAAAGCCTTTTCTCTGTGTGTGTGTATATATTGTCATATTATGACAGACACAAGCAGGAAAATGAGAAATGCTGCATCACAAGACTGTCAACCAGCCGGACTAATCACAAAGTCACCGACTACTTTGTTCAAATTATATATATATAGAAAA